>NC_058403.1:115962293-116244414 GCF_002201575.2 Neomonachus schauinslandi
ATATATATATATATATATATATATATATATATATATATATATATGGTGATATATATATATCACCTCTTCTTTATCCATTCATCTATTGATGGACACTTGGGCTGCTTCCATAACTTGACTATTGTAAATAAAGCTGCAATAAAAATAGAGTGCAAATATCTTGTCCAATTTGTGTTTTTATAGTCTTTGGGTAAATACCCAGTAGTATGATTACTGGATCACAGGGTAGTTCTATTTTTAATTTTTGAAGAAGCTCCATTCTGTTTTCCAGAATGGCTGCATCAGTATGCATTCCCCAATGGTGCATGAAGGTTCTTTTTCTCAATATCCTTTCCAATACTTGTTGTTTCTTGTGTTTTTGATTTTAGCCATTCTGACAGGTGTGAGATAATATCTCATTGTGTTTTGATTTGCATTTCCCTGATGATGAGTGATGTCGAGCATCTTTTCATGTATCTGTTGGCAATCTGGATGTCTCCTTTGGAGAAAGGACTATTCATGACTTCTGCCCATTTTAAATTGGATTTTTTTTTTTTTGGTGTTGAGTCATATAAGTTCTTTATATATTTTGGATATTAATGCCTAATCAGATATGTCATTTGCAAATATCTTCTCCCATTCAGTAGGTTGCTTTTAGTTTTGTTGATTATTTCCTTTGATGTTTAGAAGCTTTTTATTTTGATATAGTCCCAGTAGTTTATTTTTGCTTTTGTTTCCATTGCCTCAGGAGACACATCTAGAAAAATGTTGCTATGGCCAATGTCAAAGAAATTACTGCCTGTGTTCTCTCCTAGGATTTTTATGATTTCAGGTCTCATATTTAGGTCCTTAATCCATTTTGAGTTTATTTTTGTGTAGGGCGTAAGAAAGTGGTCCAATTTCATTCCATTCTTTTGCACATAGCTGTCCAGTTTTCCCAACACTATTTGTTTTTTTCTTCCAACACTATTTGTTGAAGAGACTGTCTTTTTCACATTGCATATTCTTGCCTCTTTTGTTGAAGATTAAATGACCATAAAATCACGGGTTTATTTCTGGCTTCTTTATTCTGTTCCCTTGATCTATGTGTCTGTTTTTGTGCCAGTACCATACTGTTTTGATTACCACAGCTTTGTAGTATATGTTGAAATCTGGGATTGGGATACCTTCAGCTTTGTTCTTTTTCAAGATTGCTTTGGCTACTTGAGGTTTTTTGTGGTTCTACACAAATTTTAGGATTATTTGTTCTATTTCTGTGAAAAGTGCTATTGATATTTTGATAGGGATTGCATTAAATCTGTAGATTGTTTTGGGTCTAGGGACATTTTAACAACATTTTTTTCCAATCCATGAGCATGAAATCTTTCCACTTGTTTGTGTCATCTTCAATTTCTTTCATCAATGTTTAATAGTTTTCAGAGCACAGGTCTTACATCTCCTTGGTTAAGTTTATTCCTAGATGTTTTATTATTTTTAGTACAGTTTTAAATGGGATTGTTTTCTTAATTTCTCCTTTTCCACCAATGCATTTTTGAAGAGTCCTTTCCAAAGGCCTCTTGGGAAATGCAGGGGAACAAATGAATGTATTGTATGTGAGCAATCCATTTCAAATTCCTATTTCTCTAAGTCTTTAGATTCCTTCCCAAAGCCCTAACTTTCACACAAGAGACCTGACATGGCTGTGAATTTAGCTGCAAAATAGCAGCAAGTGCAGGATCAAAATTTGAATTTGGTTTTAGGTATTTCAGCTCTGTGACACAATTAATAAAATATTTTTTTAGCAGAGAAATTCTATGGCTTTCTTTATCTCTATTGAACAATGGATTTTGGATTTTGAGTTTGTAATTCTTTTTAGGTTGTCAAATGCCATTAGAATCACTCACTCTATATTCCTTGAATTCTTTATGTTCCTGTATATGATTTTCTGGCTGTGGCTCTGGTTCCCTCAAAACTCACCTTCTAAGCTCCCTGTTCCGCAGGAAGCCTGCTTCTCCCTCCCCCACTCCCCCTGCTTGTGTTCCCTCTCTTGCTGTGTCTTCCTCTGTCAAATAAATAAATAAAATCTAAAAAAAAAAAAAAACAAAACCTCGCCTTCTCTGACTACTTCATTGCAGGTGCCCACGGATGAAAATTAGAAGCCTGTTTCATGCTGCTTGCCAAGAGCCTTTCATATTGGCTGGATTTCAGAGCTTTGGGCCCAATTCAGACCAGATAACCAATTCCAGATACCTATTTGCTGAGGTTTTGTTTTCTAATATGACTTCTGGAGTCATAATCTATATAAGTCAGGGTTATGGGTTGCAAGCAAAAGAAGTTAATTCTGATAGTTTAAGCAGAAAATAAGTTTATTATAAAGATTTGGACAGCAGACAAATTTTCGAGAGGGATGGAGGAACAGGCTGAAGTTTAAGATTCCAGAAATTATGCCCACAACCATATCACAAAACTGGCCCAAGGAGGGAATAGTCAATTGCCACCAACACTGAGCACTTGATACTCAAATTTATATGACTGCCAGTGATAAGACTTTATTTGCATCTGATACTAAACACACTTCCCGGCCAGGAATTCAGTCCTAGAGGCAATTCATCCCTAAGAGCCAAATGTTTTAAGTAGTGAACTTACTAGTGTGGCTAGCAAAATAGATTCTTCATGGAGCCTCCTTTCCTTATGTTGCTCACGTCTGAACCAGTCTGGCACCAATGAGTTTAATCAGATTTACCTACATCACACCCTTGTGCCTAAAGTGCAAGAGAGGTTGACAAAATGATTTTTCTGTTTTCTACTTTGTTCTTTTTTTTTTTTAAAGATTTTATTTATTTATTTGACAGAGAGAGACACAGCGAGAGGGGGAACACAAGCAGGGGGAGTGGGAGAGAGAGAGAAGCAGGCTTCCCGCGGAGCAGGGAGCCCGATGCGGGGCTCTATCCCAGGACCCTGGGATCATGACCTGAGCCGAAGGCAGAAGCTTAACGACTGAGCCACCCAGGCCCCCCCCCCCAGTAAAACTATTTTTAAAGCAATCCTTAACAAAGGAAAATAGAATTTGGGGGATAAACAATGTGCATTTAGTTGATGGCCCAGAAGTTGTTCCAAGGGACTTAAAAGAATAATAATTTGTATATCTCCAGTAGGATATATCTCAGGAAGTAAAAGAAATTAAAAACACATTTTTAGTAATCATATTGGACGTGAAATGTTGGCATTGTTCAGCTGAATCTGCTGTGGGTGTATTTTGGGACAAAAAAATATGAATGTGATATTCTTATTCTATAATTCTTCCGTATTACTGAAAAGCAGGATTCTCAGCATGCGAAAAAGGAGGTACAAATGTAATACTGAAATGGGTAAGTAAAATCCCTTATAATCTTGAATTGCAATTAAAAATACCAATGCAGGGGCGCCTGAGTGGCTCAGTCGTTAAGCGCCTGCCTTGGCTCAGGTCATGATCCCAGGGTCCTGGGATCGAGCCCCGCATCGGGCTCCCTACTCAGTGGGGAGCCTGCTTCTCCCTCTCCCACTCCCTCTGCTTGTGTTCCCTCTCTCCTGTGTTTCTCTCTGTCAAATACATAAATAAAATCCTTAAAAAAAAATACCAATGTAAATTTGTGATGAGTTTTCCTTTGAAAAAAGCATTCCCTAACTCTGAATACCAAAAAGGCCAAGAGAGAATGACCAATCCATTTATAACAAATGCCCTTTGCACCTAGATTATGGTAACCACATACTATTTCCTACTAAAAGGAATCAGTGCTCCTTGGAGAAATGGCTGATTTCAGGGCTGCAGCAAAAATTTTACAAGATTTACCACCATACTGTGTCATACCAGATAGCAAGGAAACTCTGATGTGACTACTGTCACATCAAAAGACTCAGAAGTCAACCTAAAGAGACTCATAGAGGTAAAAGATGGAAATTTTCAGGATTAATAAGATAATAAAGTAGTTCAAAACTCATCACAAATGCTTAAAGTGTCTATGATATAAAAATTAAGTTTATAGGATGTTACTCATAATTTTAAAAAAGGGAAAGAATCATACGTCTATTCTGTCTTTCCTTTACAACTTTGTCTCTGGGTAACCAGATAGTAATGAGGGAGATTTTTTTAGAGAACTATTCTAGTTAATAACTAAGGAATAAATGATAGAATTGTAGTATCACTATTTTTCAAATCATAATGGATCTAGGCACTGATCAATGCTTGGAATATCACAAAAAGATAAAAACCCAGACACCATATGCTTCCTGATAGAAACACAATGTTATTCATGAAGTGGCCTTGCAAAAAGAAAGGAAAAAAAAAGAAAAAGAAAAAAATAAAAGAAGGAAAAGGAAAAGAAAAGAAAAAAAAAAGAAAAGGAAAGGAAAGGAAAGGAAGGAAATGAAAAAAGAAAAGAAAAGAAAAAAGAAAAGAGCTCAACTTTTTTTTCCTGCTCAAACCTCTAGATCCATGTATTAACTTTTAGGAAACTCAGAGGTTAGAAGGTCTTTTTTATTGAACACACCAGGGAAGTAATTTGCAAAATTCAGACTAGAAAACTGCAGGATAAAAAAAAAAAAAACTTTGCTTCTTGAACAAATAATCATAAAAACAAAGAAAGAGATAGACAGGGAACCTATAAAAAAGGCACTTAAGACACATATTAAGCAATTCCTCTGTGAGGACCTCCTTTGGAGCTCGATTCAAGTAAGCGGCAAAAAATATTTTATAATATTGAGACTAATACAAATTCAAACAATAGATTTAATATTTAATGATATTAAAGAGCTAATAAAAATTAAATTTTAAGAATGATAATGGTTATACTTTTAAAAAGTTTTTGTTTTAGAAATAAAACTGAAATATTTATAGAGGAAATGATATGGTGCTTGAGTTTGCTTCCAAATAAATTGGGAGGATGAAATTGGCTTGGGTGTATTGAAACGTAATTAGCCAAGGGTTAATAATTGTAGCTGGGTGATGGGTGGATGGGAATTCAATAACCTATTCTGTCTACTTTTGTACAGGTTTGCAATTTTCAATAATAAAAAGGTCAAAAGTATCTGCTATTTAATAAGTCCTATAATTGTGAAGATGTGAGAGTCTACATTTGAGGTCAACTAATTTAATATGTGGTTGATTATGTTTTTCTATTTTGCCTTAGTTCTTGACATTTGGAATTCCTGTTGTATACATTTTGGATCTACTGGATCTGTCTTTATAGGTTTTTGTGTTTTCTCTTATTATACTCTTTTCTTCATAACGGCTTTTTCTCTGATTAAGTTTTTGAGCTTTCATTTAACCCTAACACAAAATTAAATTAAGTTTCTCTTCAGTATCCAAACGTTTACTCACTACTTTTATTGCACTATTTTATTTGCTATTGTATTTGCCATCTCCAAAGCAACCAATTTTTTTCTCAATATCATTGAGAGTATTATTTTTATTAAATAATAATAGTAAAAATAGCTTCATTAAATGCTATGTTTCATATAAATTTGCATACATGATACTTTTAGATTATTCATATTTAATAGACAAAAAAAACTAGGGTTTATAAAGCTGTAGTAACATCACAGAGATGCAGGCTGGACTTGGCTGGGCTCACTCAAGGGTCTGGGACTTGGATATAGGTTGGCTGATCAGGGTGAAATTACCTAGGGTGGTTCTATTCTGCTCCATGTGTCTCTCCTCCTCTTGCTGGGACCTATGAGCCATCCCACACATGGTCATTTCATGGTAATGGTAAAAATGCAAGGGGACAAGCAAAAACATGCAATGTCTCTTAAGGCCTATTCTGGGAACGGACACATCATCAATTCTTCACATCACATGCTTAAACTTAGAGTCAAGAAGCAAGGAAATTATCCCGCCGCTTTAATGGAAGGAATCTCAAAGTTAACAGAGCAAAGTTCTCTGCATATGAAACAACAGAGCCAGAACTCTTGACAAAAACCTGTGCCCTTAACCACAATTCAACAATGAAATTTTAAAGGTTTTTTTTTTGCAGTATCTTTCTTCCAAGGAAAGACACTCTCATTGATGCAAGTGATTGATCTGCTTGTTGGAATCTGTTAAATCTTTTCACACACTTGTGATTTTTTCCCCTCTTTTCTCAAATACAAGAGTGAGGGACATATATTTTTGTACAGTATTATGAACTGGGATGGTCTTTTAGATTTTGTGCAATGTGTTGCTTTCATTTTTTTACATCAAGTAATTAGACACATTTCAGCATATCTCATAGGATTATAAGAATTAAATGCAACATCTGGAAATACCTGGCACATAGCAGTAACTTAATTTTCCCCTATTATCTCCCAAGAGTTACTTCTCCTCCTGCATGTAAACATGAATGATGCTTTCTCAATGTCCCTCCAATTTTCATCAGCACTACCTTCCATTCATGTTCCCTACTTTCTCATGTCTCAATTATTTTTCAGTCAGACTTGACCCAGCCTCCATCTGTTAGCCACCTTGAAAAACTGAGCTCTCAGGTGACACTAGTAATCCAATTTTAATCAATTCCCATGCATTCCTCAGACAGCTAACACTCCAATAATTGCTTTTGGGCTCAGCAATATCCTCCATATTGCCAAGTCCAATGATTACATTTCTTTCCTTGTAGTACTCAAACCCTTGAAAGTATTTTACACAGCTGATCACTTATTCCTTCTAGAAACACTCTCTTCTCTTGCCCCATGACTTCATACTCTTTGGGTTTTCGCCCTTACCTCTCTGGCCACTCACTCTTTTTTTTTTTTTTTTAAAGGTTTTATTTATTTATTTGACAGAGAGAGAGATAGCAAGAGCAGGAACACAAGCAGGGGGAGTGGGAGAAGGAGAAGCAGGCCTCCCGCGGAGCAGGGAGCCCGATGTGGGGCTTGATCCCAGGACCCTGGGATCATGACCTGAGCAGAAGGCAGACACTTAATCATCTGAGCCACCCAGGCACCCCTGGCCATTCACTCTTACACTCTTCTGCAATTTCTTCTCCTCTACCCAATCTTTAAATACATGAGTTCCCCAAGGCTCACACCTGGAATCATTTCTAATTTTTGTAATGTGGTTCATGCTTTCCAATGGCTTTAGACAACTTGCAGATGCTGAAAATTCCCAAATTTATATCTGAGCCTAAATCACTCCTTCAAACATCATGTTCTTCCCTGACATAACAAAGTACTTTAGTCTGTCCATAGACAATTCTTGACTTCTACTATTGGCTCCAAACAATTCTGGCAATCATCTCTTGGAGATGTAACCTGAACTAAATATCCCAATACCCTATTTCATGTCACTTTGTTTTACTGTATTACCAACAAGAAAAAAAAATCTGAAATAATCCTTTTCCCCATTTGTTTGCATCTTGCTTGGTTTCTATCTCTCTGGGCCATTAGCATAAGCTTCATGAGAGCAGAAACCCTGCCTGTTTTGCTTGCTGCATTACCTTTAGTAGTGAGAATACTGCCAGACACATAGTAATAACAGTAAGTATTTTTTGGATGAAAGAATGGATGTTGTCTTACTTTGGTTGGTTTTCTGAAGAACAAGCTGAGATATACTAAAAAGTCTATTAATTATTTATGATAATTACTTATGCTGTTTTATGTTTTGTAAATATTTTCCTTTAAAATGTCTCACTTAATGATCATAGCAACTCTGAGAATAGGGATTATTATTCCCATTATAAAAGTGAAGAATACTGTGACTGAGAGGGCTCACACAGATGTGAAGCTGAATTTTGATTCCAGGTTTTGTGATTCCAAGTTCACTGATATTTCTATCATACCATCACATTTATCATTTTTTACTATGGCATCAATAAGCAAAGGCAATTTAAAAATGCATTATTTAAAAGAAAAAAGTTATAAAATGCATTTATTAATATTCAATATTCATTCATATAGATAGACACCATGATACAATAGAGTTTTTCTGTTGCTGTATTTTTTAAACTTCCCCATAATAAAGGATGTGTTTAGACTGCTATACTCAGTGACTTATAGCATCATTTGTCACCTGCAATTTTTTTTAATGATTCAAAGAGAAAATTTCATGAATCCATATGACTGGATCTAAATAATGACAACAATCATAGTCATAATAACCATTATAATATTAATGCCTTTGTGTGATATTGCATATATTTTCAGGGTGCTTTTATTATACCTGCCCTTTTGATTTTCACACAGACTATAACATAAGATACTCTGGCTAATCTAAGCAAAAGAGAAGTTATTGGAAGGTTATTAAAATCTCGCAACACAAAGGAAAAGCATTCCATGCTCATGGATTGAAAGAACAAATATTGCTAAAATGTCTATACTACCCAAAGCAATCTACAAGTTTAATGCAATCCTGATCAAAATAACACAAGCATTTTTCACAGAACTAGAACAAACAATTCTAAAATTTGTATGGAACCAGAAAAGATCCCAAATAAACAGAAGTAATGTTGAAAAAGAAAACTGGGAGGCATCATAATTCTGGACTTCAAGCTGTTTTACAAAGCTGTAATCATCAAGACAGGATGGTACTGGCACAAAAACAGACACACAGATCAATGGAACAGAATAGAGAACCCAGAAATGGAACCACAACTATATGGTCAACTAATATTGGTCAAAGCAGGAAACAATATTGAAAGGAAAAAAGACAGTCTCTTCAAGAAATGGTGCTGGGAAAATTGGACGGCCACATGCAGAAGAATGAAACTGGACCACTTTCTTACACCATACACAAAAATAGATTCAAAATGGATGAAAGACCTAAATGTGAGATAGGAATCCATCAAAATCCTAGAGGTGAACACAGGCAGTAACCTCTTCCACCTTGACTGTAACAACTTCTTACTAGACAGGTCGCCAGAAGCAAGAGAAACAAAAGTAAAAATGAACTACTGGGACTCCCTCAAGATAAAAAGCTTTTGCACAGCAAAGTAAACAATCAACAAAACTAAAAGGCAACCTATGGAATGGGAGAAAATATTTTCAAATGTCTTATCAGATAAAGGGCTAGTATCTAAAATCTATAAAGAACTTACCAACCCCCCCCCCCAAAAAAACAAATAATCCAGGTAAGAAGTGGGCAGAAAACATGAATAGACATTTTTCTAAAGAAGAAATCCAGATGGCTAACAGACACATGAAAAGATGCTCAACATCACTCGGCATCAGGGAAATCCAAATCAAAACCACAATGAGATATCGCCTCACACCTGTTAGAATGGCTAAAATTAACAGCACAGGAAACAACAGATGTTGGGGAAGATGTGGAGAAAGGGGAACCCTCTTGCACCGTTGGTGGGAATGCAAGGAATGCCAACTGGTGGTGTAGCCACTCTGGAAAGCATTATGAAGTTTCCTCAAAAAGTTAAAAATAGGACTACCCTACGATCCAGCAATTGTATTTACTCAAAGGATACAAAAATACGGATTCGAAGGGGTACATGCACCCTGATGTTTATAGCAGTATGATCAATAACAGCCAAACTATGGAAAGAGCCCAAGTGTCCATCAACTGATGAATGGATAAAGAAGTTGTAGTATATAGATAGATATAGAAAGATATAGATATTACTCAGCCATCACAAAGGATGAAATCTTGCCATCTGCAGTGACATGGATGGAACTAGAGGGTATTATGCTGAGTGAAATAAGTTAGTCAGAGAAAGACAAATACCATATGATTTCACTCATATGTGGAATTTAAGAAACAAAACAGAGGATCATGGGGGAAGGGAAGGAAAAATAAAATAAGATGAAAATTGAGAGGGAGGCAAACCATAAGAGACACTGAAACAAACTGAGGGTGGCTGGAGGGGAGGTGGGGGGATGGGATAAATGGGGGATGGGCATTAAGGAGGGCATTTGCTATAATGAGCACTGGGTATTGTATGTAGTGATGAATCACGAAATTCTACTCCTGAAACAAAAAAAAAAAGAAAAGGAAAGGAAAGGAAAAAGAAGAAGTCTTGCAACACAGTTTGAAGTTAGGCAGCCTAGTGCAGGAATTGTGTAGGAAACAAACCAGGCTACTATAACATGGACAATTAAGCCAATACAACACCACCACCATGATGAAATCTATTTCCAAACACAACCTTATTGATCAAGATTGAAGAGGGCATCCAAGTCACTTCTCTTGGGTCATGTGCTGTCCCTTGGCTAAGGGAGGATATGAACATTAAAACAGACCCACAAGATGATAGTTAGTAGAAAGAAGTATTTATTTGTAAGTGAATAGGAGCCTGGTTTAAAAAAAATTATGCTGTATTAACAATGAAAAAAATTCTGCTACAGCCCACATCTTTGACTACACAATATCTGTATGTCTAAACAGTCACATATACACTGCCAACAATATTCCTGTATGACAAAATTCATCTATTCCCCCAAAGACACAATCAAAGTTCATCCAGATCCAAGTCCACAGTTTCTGTCATTGTCCTTTTCCTCTTCTAGTACTTTCATGATCCCATCTCAATACTCTATAACCTAGAAACTAAATGGAAAATTTAATCACCATCATAACGTCTTTTATAAAATAGTAAATGAAAGAAAAAGAAGAGATTTTGATTTAAAATACAAAGATGTGTGCATAACACATAAGGAAGAACATAATGGTAATGGTTAATTCCATAATATCTGCTACTGGTCATGAAGCTGTTTCTTATTTCTTTCTTCTAAAGGTTCTCATGGCCTTTAGCCAGTATCCCAGCTGGTAGAAGTTATTTGTTTTATAATGTAATCCAAACTTCCATTCTGAGAGATCTCCATGCTTGACAGTACTGTATATATAGGAATGTAATAGTCTTACATTAACTGTTTCTTCTAGCCATACCAAAACAAGTTGATACCCCAAATAGTCTCCGGTTCCTACCATCAATCTTCCTGTCCCCACCATATTGCAGAAACCCTAGTTCCCCTAGATAAGGAGGGCCAATAACCCTATTAATGCCATAATTTTGTTTTTTACAATTTTCCCAGTTTCATGACAAAGACAAAATTACTACATGGTAGTCCCAGTGCAATGAACACATTGCTATGTTCCCTGGTGGAAACATCCCTCAAATGGAAACAAAACTAAAACCTGAATGGCAAGAGTCAAAGTGTCATAAAGTAAACATCAGCCCCCTCCACTTATTTTTCTTGATTACTAAATCCATATTTTCTGACATTAGGGAATCACCCATTTTATAATATGTGCCAAATGGAATCATAACTGAACATTTAATAGTTTATTAAACTATTTTATGACTCCATTTAATTCTATGGACATGAACCTTTGCTTTACTTCTTTAGTTTAAACCAAATTCCTTGGTTAAAATTAATGAAATAAGGGACATCATTACAGGGTATTAGGAATTTCATCAATATGCAGAGTCATGATATGAAGAGTAAACAAATGCAAATTCAGAACAGATATCTATCCCAGTGAGTATAAACTGCAAGCAGTTCCAAGCAACATTAATCTGCTACCATGGTCACAGAGGTACAAAATTATATTAAGGCCCCAGGTTAGTAGCTGTTTTCTTGCAAAGTGAACTCCCAGTAGTTGTAATCACCACATCAGCCTTGGTGAGAAGTATATGCTCTTGAGCCTAAGCATGGAGTCTATCCTACCAATATGGCTACTTTCTTTATAAGCTCATGGAACAAACATTAGAATGGCAGTGGTTAAATGGCTGACTGAAAATCAGAGTGGACATCCTATCCACCTGATTTTTATGAACTTCCTTTATAATGGAGACTTAGATGAGCATTTGGGGACTTAGTCTGAGAGATTCATCTAAATTTTTTTTCCAGAACTTCTTGTCACTCCTTCTCCAATTATACTCTTTCCAATTTTCCAAACATGTGGCCAATCCATTAGCTATTGCCCATTAAATTTTTTTTTTTACTATTTTTTTTAAGACTTTATTTATTTATTTGACAGAGAGAGACACAGCGAGAGAGGGAACACAAGCAGGGGTAGTGGGAGAGGGAGAAGCAGGCTTCCCGCGGAGCAGGGATCCCAATGCGGGGCTCGATCCCAGGACCCTGGGATCATGACCTGAGCCGAAGGCAGACGCCTAACGACTGAGCCACCCAGGTGCCCCGCCCATTAATTTTTATAAATCTCCACTTCATGCCATAATTCCTTCCAGGCAAAGTGAAACACTGTAACACTAGCTGCATGTAGAACAAATATACAATATTAGGCTGGTTATTTCTTGGAGAAGAGGATTGTCAGGCAGCCACAGGATTGGAGGGGTTGTGCCTGGCATTTGCTGAGCTTTTTTCTTTTCATTATCCAGATTCCTTTCTAACATCACCCCAGAAATCTTGAGAAACTATTTCCACTTGAACCATTTTGAATAAATTTTAAAACCAAAAAAACAAGAATGATGTGAGAGTAGCCTTACAACTTCCTGTCTTTTCCAGTTTGTCATGGTAAGAAGAGTACGTGGGAACCAGATGGAGAAGCCCAACCCAAGAATAAAGAGTCTGCATTTGACCCAAACACTTCCTGTAGTTTATGAATAATCCTCAGTGTAGTAATTGGCAGTTCGACCACATCTACCTTACAAAAATAACCTTAAAAAACAACAATCAGGAGAATGGAACTCTAAAATCTAAGGAATCCTGACAACCATATTCCAAAATAACAGCCTTTTCTACAGTATGATACTGATTCTTAACTATCCTTGTCCATTATGTTGCCTATGTATAATATTTTATTCTTTATCATTTTATTTGCTTTCTCCAAAACTTGGAGATAGTCGGATAGTTGGGGATATTGGAAGTTACCTAGTTCTTATAATTTCTTATATTTCTGGAAATTTATGCATAAATTTTATTTTTTTTTGACATCAAAATGAATTATATTTCTAATTGCTCTAAGAGCACTACCAGGTTTCCATGAATTTTAGTGAGAACGTTAGTGAACTTTTGGATTCTAGTTCCAATAGCACTTGAGACAAAAATTTCTTTAGGAAAGTATGTGATTGAACCTCTATAAAATATGCATTGCATTATAAATCATGATCACCAGTGGAAGTGTATTATTAAGTGTGCGTAAAAGATACAGCAGTTATTAATGCTACTGGGCATTCAGTTGTTGTTTAGGAATGGAAGTTGAAATATCCAAATTGTAGGTCAGGTTAATCTTTCAATCTAATGAGCAGATTTTTGTATCTATCATTTTTATATTTATCTTCATCTCTTAAAATTATAGATTATTAATTTCTTCCGGCATTAAGCCATCAGCCTTAAAGTTAGTTTTACACTCTAAAAATCCTTTCAATGACTGTCTTTATTATAGATTGCTGGAACTGCTAGAAAAGAATACATTTTCACCACTTGCCCCTTGAATATGTGACCTATTTCGAGGAAGGTGAACCATTTTCAAATTCTCAATGATTCAGATTTGTTTCTTCATTCTGAAATAGCTGCATGCAATCAAAATGAGGAAAATTTTTATCTACAAAATGGTGACATCTCACCCTGAAAAAATTTCAGCATCCATGAGCATCTGATTTTGTACATGAAAGCTGATAATTGAAGAATTTCAAATAGGTTCAAATTATTAAATAGACCAGATCTCTCTCTCTCTTTTTATTACTAAGATTTAACTTTTATTCCTATCAAAGTAATTGAGGTTTTCAGTTTAAAAAACAAAGAACAGAGGTGCCTGGGTGGCTCAGTTTGTTAAGCCTCTGACTTTTGGTTTTAGCTCAGGTCATGATCTCAGGGTTCTGAGATGGAGCCCCACATCAGGCTCTGTTCAGCAGGCAGTCTGCTTGAGATGAGGAATCTGCTTGAGATTCTCTCTCCCTCTCTTTCTGCCCCTCCCCCTCTAATAAATAGATAAATCTTTAAAATTAAAAAGAATGAAATAAAAATAAAAAACAAATATACTAGACAAAATGATAAACTGCTGTCTGTCTCATCTCTCCCCACTCCTGAGTCTCCTCACCAACAATTGATTTCCACTCAGAAGTAACCACTTTCATTACTTTTAGCTTTTTTTAAGTGTTTTTACATCTATGTTTCAAAATAACATGATTATAATGCTATTATTTAATCCTTACACAGAAGAGAAAGATTAGCTGTATTATGTGCCATTCTTCATACATGAGTACACACACACACACTCAAACACTGTTCCCTCATCCTCATCCTCCAATTATGGTTATATCACCTTTTTGGGTTAAATTAGTATTCAATGTTAACATTATTATGACGAAGTAAATATTATTTATAGTTAACCTGCTAAGTTTGGTTTTTTTCCTTTTTTTTTTTTTTTTTTTTTTTTTTTTGACTTTTAAGAGAAGTCTTTATTTCCTTGTTTCACAAATAAACTTGGCTGAATTGGTCGCTTTTTGGTGATTAGTCGAAGAGACCAAATCCCATTCTTGTACAAACTTTGCTTCCCTGCAGATATACTTGCCATATATTTTGTATTTGCTTTAAAATGTATGTATAACTACAATTTATCCCAATTGCTCCAACTTCCTCTAAATACATTTACTCAATGTTCTAACAACATTATCTATTCATTGGAATATCCCTACTAAATCTTTTATCAATCTATTTCAAATTTCCTTATTTGATCTACAGATTTTATCCTAAAATTTCCTTTAATCAATTTCCTTGCAAATCCCCTTTATCATTTTTAGTAGCATTCCGAGAAAGGGTGTTTGGGAGGTAACATAGTCAAGATTTTACATGTCTGACAAACACCATTATTCTACATCCATGATTGATTTTTAGTGTGGCTGGGTTGCATTATCAGTTATAAATCATATTTTCTCATAATTTTGAAAATATTACTCAGTTGTCTTCTAGGTTTCCAGGTGTTGGCAAATTTTCTTCTATAAAGAACTAGATATTAAATTTTTAACCTTTGCATTCTGTGTGATATTTATTGCAACTATTCATCTCTGCTGTGTTAGCTCAAAAGTAGCCACAGAAGATTTGTAAACAAATGGGCATGACAGTGCTCTAATAAAACTTTATTTACAAAAACAGGCCGTAATTTGTTAGTTCTTGTTCTAGATTCCAGTGTTACTTAATGTCATTATGATTTCTAATTCATTTACATGTGACTTTTTTTTTCTTTTTAGAAACTTTGAGCTTTAAAGATTCTTCAGTTTGGACTTGACATTTGAACTATTCAGATGATAGATTTTGTTAGGCACTTGAGATTTCTTGCTGAAAACTTAGTGGGTTTTTCAGACTGGAGACTCTGGAGAAGATGTGTATATTTTGATCATTTCTACCCATCCCCTTTCTTTGCTCTCTCCTTCTGGAATTAGTAGAATGTCAGACTTCCTTAATTTATCATTTTTAACTTGTCTCTATTATTTTCATTGTACTTCTTGGAAGATATTTTAAAATTTATCTCCCAACCCTTCTGTTTGGCTTTTAATTTATGTTACCATTTTTTTAAATTTCTAAGACCTCTTTTTTTAATTATCTGACTGCTCTTTATTCTATGGTCCCTTGTTCTTATTTCATCTGTACAAACTCTACCAGGGTTTTAATTAAGGTAGGAGTGTGTGTGTGTGTGTGCATGTGTGTGTGTGTGAGAGAGAGAGAGAGAGAAGAGAGTCTGTTTCAGGCTGCTATAAAAGAATGCCAAAGACTGGGTGGCTTATAAACAGCAGAAATTTATTTCTCATAGTTCTAGAGATTGGGAAGCCTGAGATAAAGGTGCCAGAAGATCCACTCACTGTCTGGTGAGAACCCACTTCCTGGTTCGTAGATGGCTACCTTCTCACCAGATCCTCACATAATGGAAGAGCTTTCTGAGGTCTCTTTTGTAAGGGCACTAATCCCATTCATGAGGGATCCACCCTCACGACCTAATTGCCTCCAAAAATCCCACCTCCAATACCATCCCATTGGAGATTAGGTTTCAATATATGAGTTTGGGAGGAACACAAATATTCAGGCCATAGAAGTGTGTGTGTGTGTGTGTGTGTGTGTGTGTGTGGTGTGCTCATGCATGTGTACATGTGTTTGTCAGCCTCTGTTACCTTGCTTCTTCTGATTTTATCCTTCCCTTCTTTTCTTTCCTTTCCCCTCCCCCTACTCTACTTTCTTTCTCTGTTACAGAGGTTTCCTTGAAAGTTAAGTGGCTATCTCTTCACATTAAAAAAGACTGCTCTAAAATGATCACTGGAAGCTCTGTATACATGATTAATCTCGACAATTGCTGGACTCTAGTGTAGCATGATCAAACTAAAACCCAAAGGAAGCTCTGAAAGCTGGGATGGCCCTGCAGAGTTGCCCTGAATTAGGAGGAGAGAACTGGGCTTTTATTCATGAGCATTGTCCAGTCAATGGATGCCAGATACCCTAAGGAGGGGATACATACTTGAGCAAGGCAGCTGAGGGCAATTCCAGGACAGGGCTTGGAGCTGAGGCCTGCTAACTCAGATAATGGGGATCCGGGCAGTACAGATGTGTCTGCTACATGTGCCTTTTGGCAAACTTGCATTCGAATATCTGTACCAATAAATAAAGTTGAAAAAAAAATTAAAGGATCAAGTGATTTATTTAGCAAAGAGAACTGATGCTTCTTTCGAGACAGGCAGGGCTGTAAACTCTTTAATTGTAGAGACTATGTATAATTCATCTCTTTATCTGCAGCATATAGGCTTCCACTTGGTTCATAGTTAATCTACTCTTAATATTTATTTAATAATTAATTGACATTAGTAAGTAGGTTTTAAGAATTAGCTTCTATTCAAAACTTATTCCTAACATTGACATTATCTTTTATAGAAATAAAACATTTTTTTCCTGAACAAAAAATTCAGTATGTGGCAGTCAATGACAAGAAGATTGTAACAAATGGAAGAGTTTGATCTGTGAGACACATTGAAATGGAAAGGTCACAAAATGTCACCATTGTCACAAGTAAGAGACAGGATAGAAGAGATACCATGCTATCTCTGACACCCATAACCATGTCAATTTATTCCTTGACAAAAATTAAATTGGTTTATTTAGGGAAGTAACCTCATGGCCAATAATATCATAGGGATAATTTCAAGTCAATAAATGGATTATCTTTTCATCTTCAATAAAAGCTAGGAATGGAGAGAGTTGGGATCAATGATCCTAAAAACAAAAGTGATATTTAGAATGCAGGAATAGGGCGCCTGGGTGGCTCAGTTGGTTGGGCAACTGCCTTCGGCTCGGGTCATGATCCCAGAGTCCTGGGATCGAGTCCCACATCGGGCTCCTGGCTCGGCAGGGAGCCTGCTTCTCCCTCTGACCCTCTCCCCTCTCATGCTGTTTCTCTCCCGCTCACTCTCTAATAAATAAATAATAAATAAATAAATAAATAAATAAATAAATAAATAAATAAATAGAATGCAGGAATAGATTCTCCAAGCCATTACTACATACAGAAATTACACTGCAGAAAAGGTATCTCTGCTTTCAGCGATCTGTCCTCTACTGACCAGTTTACTACCTCTGGATGGCAAAGCACCATAGATTCCCCTGGGCTTGTCCAGCTCATTTACATAGGCAAATTGACTCAGACTCAATGGTTGTCATGTTAAACTAGCAAATAGCTAGGAGAAAATGAATCCCTTTCAACATGTACAGCTCAGAGTCTTATTTTTCCCATGTTATGGCTTGGAGAGAGTGCTGCTTCCCAATTTTGTACTAGATGCTTAATGTTATGCTGCATCAGTCAAATCACAATTATATCAGGTTACAGAGCAGGTCAGCACAAATGGTCATGTTCAAAGAAGTCTCTGTCTTCCTGCCAAGTCATTTGGCACTACTCAAGTTGTCATCAATTTGAATTACTTGTAGATCATTTCAGGAGATATTAAGATGATTATTGGCTGTTCTCATAAGGATAGGAAGCCAGCAAAGCACTCACTGAACCTCTGCATTCATCTATAAATTGAGGAACAGATACTTTATATCATAAAATAATATAATTCATGTCATGTTTATGTATGCACCATTTCAGTTTATATTCTATTATCCCTCTCTTAAAATATGTAATATATTTGGGCAATTTATCCAGTTGATACAAGAATGCATGCAGCCTTGTTGCATTTAAGATACTTTCTCTTGCTGAATTTTTCCACAAAATAGTTATTAGAGGATATATGGCACCTTAGTCATTCAAGAAACAATTGAAAATTGGGTTTTAAAATTTACCTTTTTAAAAGAAATATGTGCACAACAAGTAATACTAAGGAAATACTCTCCATTTACAGTGAATTACATTCCAAAAGTTTGTCCCAAGGTTGGTTGCCTAAAATGACATTTCACACAGAAACATTACAATTATGAATCCCACAATCTGGTTATAGTTCAATAGTGTATTAATAATAATGTCTTATTTACAATGTTGATGCTGTGAAGAAAGCCCCTCTATCCTAGAGTAAGCTCTAAGACCTCATCTCCTGGCATGATGTTCTAGCAATCTCTAGACCTTTTTCTTTGACTTCTCCAGGTGCCAGCAGTAGGGGAGTGAGTAAAGAATCTCAATTATCCCCAGAAAATCAAGGTAACGAGAAACAGAATGGAGAATAGCTCCTGGTAAAGGTGATTCATATCCCTAAGTCAGTAAATTTTACAAGAAAAATGGAACTAGTTATTTCCTCTCTCAACTTCAACACTTACTCCACAGTTTCCTGCTCTACTCCTTTGAACTTTATCTTTCTGTCTCTTCTCTTCTGATTACTTACTCCAGTTAATCAAAGAAAAGTAGTTAAAAGTACAGACGAAAGTCAGACTGGACTCAAAATAGGACTCCCCGTTGGAAGACAATTCTCCATGGGTCTCTCACATTTCTGCACATCTCTCCATCCAAGGCACTGACAGCCTGTATTTGGGAATATTTTTCAAAGCTTTTTGTATAGTGAACCACCTTGGAAAACAGAAATGTCTACGTGTCTGTGAGCAGAGAGCATATTTCTTTACTGTCCACTACTGTAACAATAATGTATCCATCCAGGGCAAATGTTGGACAAGTTTGCATGCAACCCATTAAAACCACCTGGGTCTGTGTCCACATTACATCCCAGGGATTTGAGGGGCAAGGGTAACCAACAGGAACATGAAACCCATGCTCCCTGCTCAGTCCTTTGTCTTTAACCCAGGAGTCTCGTGTCTTTGCCAGCATCTATGAAAATGAGAGGCTAACATGTTAGCTTACAAGTCGGGTAAATTTCAGACCTGACACTCTGCCACTTAATAGGCATGTGACCTTGGAAATAAACCTTCAGTTTTCACATGGAAAGGATGAGGTTAATGGTAGTCTTTACCTCACAGGATTCTTAGATTCTCAAATAAGAAAATGTACAAGAAATATGGGGTGCCTGGTTGGCTCAGTCAGTTAAGCATCTGCCTTTGGCTCAGGTCATGATCCTGGGGTCCTGGGATCAAGCCCCGCATCGGGCTCCCTGCCCACTGGGGAGCCTGCTTCTCCTTCTCCCTCTGCCTCCTTCACCTCCACTCACGTGCTCTCTCTCTACTTTCTCTCCCTCTCAAATAAATAAATAATCTTTAAAAAAAAGAACAAGAAATATTTAGCATAGTTCCTGGTACTGTAAATGCTCAAAGGTAATTTAACTGTTGTTGATTTTGTGTGCGTGCGTGTGTGTGTTTTAAAACATTTTTGGCTTAAAAGTATTTTTGTTCCTCTTATATGTGCAATTCATCTTTTGGGAAGTACATATTTACCTTTTCCTTTGTCTTACATGTGAATATTTGTATGGAAGTGGAAGGTAAAAGCATTCAATAAAAGATAAGAGAACCTAAGAATTGGGTACCTAAGCACCATCCAGAGATCTGCAGAGGTGAGAAATGGAGCTTACTGCTTTTGCTCTCATAGCTCACACAGCTTTGGGTTTAGCTCCAGATATTAATACAGAGAAGGTATTGTCTAATAGAAAAAAATCTCAAACAAATGAAATGAGAGCACCTTATTGTGGACCTCCAGGTATTGACAGTCTCTCTTTATTCCCCCACGTGACATAATGTTCAGCTGGTTGAAAACTACTTTGTTAGTCAAAAGGATTTGTCTTTTTTTCTTCTAAGATGGTGGTTGAATCTTGATTGGACATACCTGGAGAACTCTAAACAATACTCACGGATACCTATGCCCACCCCAAAAGTTCTGATTTAATTGGATTAAGTGACTTTGGCATCAGGATATTAAAAACTTCAGGTGGTTTCAATCTACAGCCAATGTTCTAAGCAAAAGGAGCAGCTAGAAGCTAGACTTCTCCTTTTGAATATTCCAAGGAGGTACAGCAAGGGATGGTAATAAAATCATGAAAAATTGAAGGGATGAACCCACCCTTTCAAAGTTTTTAATGTCCAAAATCAAGTTGAAAACTCTCCAAATCATCAGTCCAAATCAACTGGCTTTGCTTTCAATGTGGTCAAAATCGTGCTGCAATTCTTTCCCAACACAAAAACTAAATTGTGGCACCCTGTAAAATAAGCATCGTGTATTTCTATGTTGATGATTCAAACAATTTCTGTAGCCAAGTGTGCTATAGACATTAGTCAGACGAATTGTATAGACAAGTCTATAGTTGATCCTCATGATTTGGGAAGGTTGTGTTTGTTCTGAATGAATGCGTCTTTGTTTTTTACATCAGCATGTTTCACTCATATGTTTGTAAAATGTAATACTATCCAGGGCAGGAAACTCAAAACAAGATTGGTACTGAATTATCTGCAAAATAAATAGTTTCATCCAAAACACTCAGTTTCAGACCACCCATAGACAAGACTTTTACAGAGATCCTTCGAGTAAAACATGAATGTTTAAACCATAAAAATATGGTTTAAAAGCAAATGCCATTTGAAAATGAGGAACCTGTGAAAACAATGCAGAAAAAAGCATTATTTAAAAACTTGATTGAACCTCATAATTCTTCTCCCCAAAATCAAATATATTGATCAAGACAAGTGAACCAATATTTCATTTTTTCCTTATTAGTAACATTAAAAGGGATAGGGATGGGGGGTGGGGTGATGGGTTAGCCTGGTGATGGGTATTAAAGAGGGCACGTTCTGCATGGAGCACTGGGTGTTATATGCAAACAATGAATCATGAAACACCACATCAAAAACTAATGATGTAATGTATGGTGATTAACATAACATAATAATAAAAAATAAATAAAAAATAAAAGTTAATATGCTAAAAAAAGGGAAGGAAGGAGGGAAGGAAAAAAGAAAGAAAAAAAGGGATAGGGAATTAACTTTTGAACAATTTACGAATTTATACAGTTGGACACTTTACCAACATTGTTTCACTTTCATGCACATAATAGCCCTATTAGGTGTTGTTATTACTGAGGCTCACAGAGGTAAAATTGCCTGGAGTAGTGTGGTGAAGGTAGGAGTGGATCTCATCAGTCTCATGTAAATATCTCACTCTTCCCCATTACATCACTTGGCATTAACAGTGAGCTCAGGATAAAAAGGTGTAATGGACTGAATTGCACCTCCTCCCCCATTCACATTTTGAAGCCCTGAGTTCCAGTGTGACTGTATTTGGAGATAGGGCCTTTAAGGGGGTAATTAAAGTTAAATTTGGTCATAAGAATAGAGCCCCAATCTTATAGGACTGATGTCCTTTTAAGAAGGAGAGACACCGGGGCGCCTGGGTGGCTCAGTCGTTAAGCATCTGCCTTCGGCACAGGTCATGGTCCCAGGGTCCTGGGATTGAGCCCCGCATCGGGCTCCCTGCTCGGTGGGAAGCCTGCTTCTCCCTCTCCCACTCCCCCTGCTTGTGTTCCCTCTCTCGCTGTGTCTCTCTCTGTGAAATAAATAAATAAAATCTTTAAAAAGAAAAAAAAAAAGGAGAGACACCAGAGATATCTTTCTCTCTCTTTTCCTCTGTGAGTGGACAGAGAAGAGGCGATATGAAGACACAGCAAGCCAGGAAGAGGTCCCTCTCCAGAGACCAATCCTATTGGTACCTTTATCGTGTACTTCCGGGCTCCAGAATTTTAAGAAAGTACGTATCTGTAATCTAAGCCACCTCTTGTATGATATTTTGTTATGGTTATAAGAGCAGACTAATACAGAAGGAAATGGCTCTCTAATTCATTTATAATCCTGCTCTGTACAACTAGAATCATGAACTTCTGACTAGTGAAGAAATCCCTGGACCAGGTGTGGGAAGATCTCATACTTCTCCTAAGTGTATGAGCCAGTGAACCTGGACATGCCAAAAATTCTTTGAGCCCCAGCTTACTTATTTGTAAAATGGAGATTCTACTATTTGCTCAGCCTACCCTTCCAGTTATTGTGAAGATGGAAGTATTAATGCTTTATAAATTGTAAAGAACTAAACAAGCATAAAGGAATAGCATCAGGAAAATTCTAAGTGCATGTGCTATGTACCCAGAAAATACCAACTTCCCTCAAACAGACATGGAAAATATTTATAGTATCAAGGAATTGACTAGAGTTATACTCAGAATAGATTTCAAATGGCTTATTCTAACATATAAAATTTAAATTTCTCTGTCAAGTGTTTACTCTCTAGACAGAACCCAGGAGACCGCTTAGGATTCCCCTATTAAGTGGCTGTAGGTGTGCAGACTTAAGAACCCCTCATTACACGTCACTAGCTTTTACATTCCCTTATTAGTCTTCTTTTCAAGGGATTTCTCTTCTATCTGGACACTTTACCAACATTGTTTCACTTTCATGCATACAATAGCCCTATTAGGTGTTGTTATTACTGAGGCTCACAGAGGTAAAATTGCCTGGAGTAGTGTGGTGAAGGTAGGAGTGGATCTCATCTTTTAGGGTTTTAGGGGTTTTTTTTATTTTAGGCTTTTTTCCTAAGTACCTAGGAATCAAAAGATCTGCATCCTTATCCCAGAAAAACTACATCCTAACTATGGATACTGGCATGTTTAACCTCTGTGAACATAGCTTCTTTATCTAGAAAATAAACCTGTTGGGCTATGTCTTGGGTTGCCAGATAAAATATAAGAAGCCCAGTTAAATTTGAATTTCAGATTAACAAAAAAAAATTTTTTAAAGATTTATTTATTTGAGACAGAGAGACAACGTGGCAGGGAGGGGCACAGACAGAGAGAGAGAGACTTAAGCAGACTCCATGCTGCGGGCTGAGCCTGACGTGGGGCTCAATCTAACAACCCTGCGATCCCGACCTGAGCTGAAATCAAGAGTCAGGCACTCAACCCACTGAGCCACTGAGGTGCATCAATAATAAAAAAAAAAATTAGTAGAAGTATATTCTGTATTTTTATTTACTACATTTGACAACCCTAACTTCTCAGGTCCTACATTCACAGTATAGTATTACTTCAGAAGATAGAAAATAATAATTACAATAGCTGCTTTATTTGGGTTTACTCTGTACCAGGCACTGTTCTCAGTGCTTTAACATATATAATCTAAGTCAACCTTCAACAAAGCTCTATATGGTAGTATGAAGTTAGGAGCGCAGTCCACAAGGCTACCCTCACTGCTGACACTAATTCAAAGTTCAGAGGTCCTCAAGATAACCTTGAGCTTCAATAATTTACTAGAAGGACCCACAGAACTTATTGAAAGCTATCATATTCACAGTTACAGTTTATTATAAGATAAAGAATGCAAATTAAAATCAGCCAGGGGAAGAGACGCAGAAAGCAGAACCCAGGAGGTTACACACATTGAACTTGTAGTTGTCCTCTCCCTGTGGAGTCATGGCTAGTTTTAACTCCTCCTGGCAATGATATATGACAGTATGCATAGAGCTTTGTCAACCAGTAAAGCTTACCTAAGCTCTGGTGTCTTTACTGGGGCTCCATCAACTGCCACATAGCTGACATTAGTCTCCAGTCTCTTTATAGAGCAAGCTAATACTGTGTGACCCAGTCACTACTATAAATCACATTTTAGACTTTCTGACATGGCTCAAAACCCCCAGGTAAACAAAGACACTCTTACTAGACAGGACATTCCAAGGACCTAAAGATAACCTCTAGTCAAGGGCAAAGACCAGACCTCTCTTGGGCAAGGTTAAATTCTAGTCTAGGATTAGGAATTCTTATACATTTGGCTAAAATAACATCATTATTAAAACCCAATAGCTATCACTTACATGTATCATGCTACCAAGAGAGTAAACTGAGGACCACAGAAGTTATGAGGAGGCCAGAGTCACATAGCAAGTCAGTGGCTCAACAAAAGCTATGTCACCTTCTCTACAGACTGAAGGGGTAGGGACGGGGGAGAGGGAAGGAGGGAGAGGGAGAGAGAGAGAGAGAGAGACTTTGCTCCAGATAACAGAAGATCCAAAAGATAACAACGGGAAGCACTCAGCTGGTACCCAAACATAAAGTAACTAAAAGTTTAATAGCTTAGGGAAGATTTTCTGAAACCAACAGTGGACTTCTTTTGCTATTGTTTACATTTTACGTTTTTCTTTAGACAACACATCGATAAAATTGTCTCCAAAAGGAGCATTTTGTTGTTTGCACTGGATTTTTTTTTGTTTCATTACTTTGTTTTTATTGGGAAATATGGTAAAAGGGTGAGAGGAGTAGAATTTGAAGTGTTGGGAATTAAAGACTACAAAGGCTTTTTTTCCCCCCCTTCTAGCTTTGAAATAGTCTAACAACAACATACTACTACCTATGTTGTAGTTCAACCACTAGTACACCAAGGACACCAGTTAATTAGATTCAGACATCACCAATCAGTCCAGATGCTAGCCATAGTTCATGGGTTTGGAAAAATAAGATACTGAAACACTGGCTGAACATCAGTGCTTTGCAAATCCTGGGTCCTAGTATTCCTTGAGCATTATTATGGACTGAATGTCTGTGTCTCCCATCCTCCAAATCTACATGTTGAAATCCTAACCCCCAATGTGATGGTGTTCTGAGGTAGAGCCTTTGAGAGGTGATTAGGTCATGATGGTGGAGCTTTCATTAATGGGATTTGTCCTCATAAAAGAGACACCAGAGAACTCCCTTGCCACTTCTGCCATGTAAGGACACATCAAGAATATGGCCAACTATGAACCAGAAAACAGGCTCTTACCAAACACCAAATTTTCCGGCACCTTGACCTTGGACTTCCTAGCCTCCAGAAACATGAGAAATAATTGTATGTTCTTTAAGCCACCCAGTCTATGGCATTTTTCTTATCACAGCCCAAACAGACTCACCAAGCACTTATTTTGAATGGCCACTATTTTACAAACACACTATAGAACTTAGTCTTCCCAACATCCCATTTTACAGATGAAAAAACTGACATCTCAAGAGGTTAAATAACTGCCCAATATTTCACAGCTAGTAATTGGCAAAGTTTGAATTTGTATGCAGTTTCTGAAACTTCTGAACCCATAATATTAAGCACATAAAATTACCTCATTATATGGTGAAATAATAAGATATGTTGACTACTAATAGGACATTATTGAGTGGATGGTTTGGCTTGATTTATTTTGGTTTGGCTGGACTTAGTTTGGTTTTCAGCCAACAGTCAAAAAAGAAAAATTTTGGAATCAATATTTTGGCTTAAACCACTTTATTTGTCTTGCCTCAAAGCAAAGATGTTTCAGCACATTTAACTTGTCAACAAATACTCCATAGATAACATTTCACATAATAAAAAAGTTAAAATATTTAAACAAATTATAATTAGCACTTGTAAAGTACTTCTCATCTTCAAAGAGTTTACCAGCATTTGGCATATTAATTTTATCAGACCTCTACAATTATTCTCACAGGGGACTGGTGAGTAAACTCCAGAATGAAGAAGATGGGCATGGGAGAGCTATGCTTTGTGGGAGCAACCATCCTCGAATCACAATAGATCTTTGTGCACCTGGTTCTCCCCAAAAGTAGTATAGCATGGAAATGCAACATTGGTCTTCCTTCCTGCACCAAGTCCAGCTGGATTCAGACTCGTGAAGAGGGAGACAGCTAGTTAATGCTGCACTTTCCCCACTAATGGTGGGGAGGTCCAGTGCTCAGCTCCGTAATCATTCCAACATGTGGATAAATAGGGAGGATAAACTCCATTGAAATAAAAAGTATTACTGCAAGGCAGGACTTAATATTGAAACTAAATATGGAAACAATTTAAAGAATTGCTACATTAAAAAACAATTCAAGTATGAAGAAGTTAGTTACTTGGTGGAAGACCAAATCAGAATCTCTCTTTTGGTTATACTTACCTGTACCCCTGCCTGGTATTACTTGCCTACGCTGCTTCAGCATACTACAGAAAAAAAGAAATGCTAAGAGTCAGCAACAGATCAAAGAAAATAACATGGAGATGAGAGCATATTATTAATTACACTGGGGTAACAATCCTGTAAACATGTTGATAAAAATCTAAGCCAAGTGTTGAATGAATCTGAAAGACTTTATATTTTCCCAGTGTTGGCTTAGATAACAGTTTACCTGCAATCCAAAGATAAAAAGAGCAGAGTATTTCTACATCATCATCCCTGTGGGTCAGATATCTGGGTCTCTAAATTGGGCAGTGGAGAATAAAATAAATGGCAACTGAAAGTAAAAGTTTGCAAAAAAAAGACATATTCAAAGTCATCAGCAATAGCTCATCTAACACCCATGTTTGGAACTGCGGGTATTAATCAACCAAGTTGTAGTGCATAGCCAAATCCAAAGTTCACAAATCATAGACATGCCAGTTCTCACAGACACATTAAGTTCACACATAAAATCACCTGATGAGACTGTTCATCATAATCTGGGCTCCAAAACCGAAGAACTGCCAGCAAAGTGTGACTAGTCTGAGTTGCATGATAATATTAAGGTTCATTCCAGAGAACAACTGTTAGCTATGGTATTTCTATGGCTTCTGAAGGGATCTAGAATATTCCTTTTCAACACAAATGAAGTCAGACTAGCATGTTATGAAACAAGTGCACTACATATGGCTATTTTAAGCAAATGGACCACTTATAATTTATTTCCGTTATTCCCTATCAGCATCCACTCTAGTAATCAGTACAAAATTGGCTCAGATAATGATGATTATGGTGAGGTTTCATCAAATAAATAGCAATGGTTAAAATTCTACGCCAACTTGCTACTAATATTTGTATATGGGAAATAAGTGGATTTATTAGAGACTCAGGGTTGAGGATAAGTGAGCCTCTTCATTGGAGGGGCCAAAATCGTATCAACCAAATTCACCAGAGATTGCCCCCAGCACTACAGCAACCCCAAACCAATCAAAAAGAAAGTTTAGCTGGTTTTAGTCCCATCTGGACTCCAAGATCGAAGCCAATGAAGAGAAGTAAATATCACCATAGAATGGAGATCCCTAGAGTCTGATTAATTTATTTTGGAAATGGCCGATTGGTTTTGAAAAGGAAGCTAAACTGACCACTTGTTTACTTCATATCAGGATATTTTGGAGAGAAATTTACTGTAAAATGTGTCAACCCCTGTGTTTTTGAAGGTTGCGTGTGTGTTGTTTTGCTTTGCTTTAAATTACTGGTTTCGGGCGCCTGGGTGGCTCAGTCGGTTAAGCGACTGCCTTCGGCTCAGGTCATGATCCTGGAGTCCCAGGATCGAGTCCCATATCGGGCTCCCTGCTCAGCGGGGAGTCTGCTTCTCCCTCTGACCCTCCTCCCTCTCGTGCTCTCTGTCTCTCATTCTCTCTCACAAATAAATAAATAAAATCTTTAAAAAAAAATAAATTACTGGTTTCACTACATATGTGGTATGAATCCTAGTTAATTAAATCCTAGTTAAATAGCACTAACCTCCTGGGAGAGAACCTGGCATTGGAAGAAGCCAGAGCCTTACTAGTGGGCAATGGCAGCTGCTTTATTGAGAACAGAGGCAGGCCAGAGGTGGAGGAGAGGGGCAGAATACAGATGTTCCAGAGGATCAAAATAAAATTACCTCATGATAACAACGTGGAAGTTCCTTAAATTGTTGAGTTAAATATGCAAACATCAGTAATTTAATTTTTAAATGACATAAAATATGTTTTTCAAAAACAAAACAATGTTATGTCCTAAAATTTAAACTCTAATTTACCCTAAAATTCTGTCCTAAATGTCTGCAGGGTATATTCCTTTTATAAATTATTCCTTTTGCTAGAATATTTTTGTTTCTTTTTACTCAGGTCACCCTTTCTCATTCCCAGCCCAATCTTTAGGTAATTACTATTAGCAGCCTGGAGTTAATTCTTTCACATCTTTCATTATAGATTCTGTTTATATAAATATAATATGACAATTGGTAGGAATGTAGAGAAAAATAATTGGAAAAATAATAAACATTTTAAATGATTTAGTTTTTCTTGCCATTAAAAAAAATCAAGTTTTTCTGCTTTAAAAGCAATCATAAATATAAATTAGAAAAAGAGAAAGAAAACTTCCACAATGGCACATCCTAAGACAATTATGCTAATATTCTAGAAAATTTCTTTCTTGAATTATTTCTCTTCATAGATTTAGGTTGTTTTCCAAGGTTGATATATCTATGTCTATATATCTATCTCCTATCTATCTCTCTTCCTTATTCCCTCAGCTGAATACAAAGACCAGTTGAAGACTCAGGAATCATAGAAGATGAAAAGAATCTGCATTGTTGAATCACTATACAAAAGGCCATTTACCCAATACCTGATGGGACTGTGACATGAGCAAGAATTAGAACTTTATTGTATTATATCATGCTGGTGGTTGTTTGTTACATCATCAAGCCTACCCTGACTAATGCGTGGCTTACCTTAAAACTTTATCTTCTAGACATAGTGGCCCTATGCTGTCATGGATGTGTACCGCTCAGATCTCCAGGAGGAACTGCAGCAGTTAGTATAATTAACTGACAGCCCCAGCTACTTACTGTTCCTTTGGCTCTGCCATGATGTTCACACCAAGGCCAGGGTTCTCCAGAGCTGTTCTCAGCCAATGACAGAGCATAGAGTGGACACGAGAGCCAGGATATTCCTACTCAAAGCAGGAATTCTACAGTCTTTCTCCAAGGACCCCCATCTTTATAGCCAGGATTTTCTAAGAACTACACTCCAGTCTGAGGCTCATCCTATCCAGTCCTTTGTTCCTCTTCTCCTTTCACAGGTGTCAGAACTCTATCTCAGTCTGAGGGCTCTTCTACCTCCCGTATCCCTTTCTTTATCTTTCACAGGAGTTTCCTCCAGTAAATTTCTTACATGTATAGTCTCATCTTCACAACCTTGTCCTGTAGAATCCAAACCAACATAGGTTATTTCAAAAATTTTCATTGCTATATATAAAATTGTGATGAAAAGAGTTATACATGTTCTCTTGAATTTCAGATAAAATTCTTAAAAGAGACTCTTCAGTAGGTAATGTGAACATTTTTTTAAAATTATTGGCATATATTGCCAAATAGTGTCCCAAATTGTTATAATTTACTCTAGTACAAATAAAAAAGTGCTTGCATTACCACATCAACAGAATTAAATATTGCAGTTTTTAAAAAAAATAATAAAAACTTTTTGATAATTAGAAGGGCAAAAAACGTCATTCATAGTTGTTTTATTATGCAGTTTTTTCAAACCCAGCAAAACTGAACATAATTCTAGGTATTTATATATTAATTGTATTTCTTCTTTTATGAGAATTCTATTTGTATCTTTTGCTCATTTTTACCTCTTGTAGGTCTAATCATTTTTAATAGTTGTCATACTTATTTTTACTCACTGAAATCCCTGGCCCTTTCTTAATTTCTTTTAGAAAAAAATTAAAACCAATTTAACCAAAGATACAGTAACTAAACAGAAATGTTTCTTTGTGAGTACATCAATGTTACATGTGGCTAGTGATAAAACATCAGCTGTTTTTAAATAGCACCCTTTATATAAGCTCCTCTTTTACCCGAATGGCAACATCTATTTTTTGGAAATTTTTAAATGTTAACAATGAAGTATGCGTAGAATTACCTATCATGGAAAAAATAGACACCTCTGCTAAAGATACTTAAGAAAATATATTTTTTCTTAAATAAATTTTGTTTTCCTTTTCCAAATATAGCACTGTTGATTGATTGTTCTTTACCCACCTTCCATTTCTCCAAGGAACAAACTCAGTTGTGATGATTCTTCAACTGTATCTTTAGTTGAAGAGATCATAAGGAAAAAGGCTCAAATTTTAATACAAAATCTTTGTTAGACCGCTGAAGTAACACATGTTCGCATGCGTCCATATATACACATGCCCTTAATCCTAACGTTGATATACAAAAATACAGAACATAGTGTTACAAACACCTTTGTACCCACCAGCAAGTTTAAGAAACAGACACTGTAGATCATATCAAAGCCTCCTATAATTTCCGCATCTTTCCTGTCCATTCCCCCAGATAGCCACTATTATGAATTGAATGTTTATCATTATTGTGCTTATTTTTACTCTTTCACTACACATGCATCACACATCAATAAAAATATATTTGCACTATTTATATTTTATGTAAATTGTATCTTATCCTACATATCCTTCTGCAATGTATTTTTTTGCCTCAAAGTTATACTTTTGAGATTTATTTATCTTGGCAGGTGTGGCTCTGGTTCACTTTATCTCTTGGTAGAAACTACCTACTCCAGGTAGGGTCTGTGGATCAGCAGCACTGTGTCACCTGGGAGTCTGTTAGAAATTCAGAATCTTAGGATCCACCCCAGATCTACAGAATCAGAATCTATATTTTAACAGGATCTCTGTATGGCTTAGATGAACTCTAAAGTTTGAGAAATACTAACATTCAATTCTATTCTATTAAAACTTTACAATTTGGGCCGCCTGGGTGGCTCAATTGGTTAAGCGACTGCCTTCGGCTCAGGTCATGATCCTGGAGTCCCTGGATCGAGTCCCGCATCGGGCTCCCTGCTCGGCAGGGAGTCTGCTTCTCCCTCTGACCCTCCCCCCTCTCATGTGCTTGCTCTCTCTCATTCTCTCTCTCTCAAATAAATAAATAAAGTCTTTAAAAAAAAAAAACTTTACAATTTATCCATTCTCTGCTAATGGATATTTAGGCTGTTCCTAAATTTTTAATATGCTGATTTGACATTTTGTTTGTTTTATGTCTTTAAGAAAACTTTCCCATCTACAAAACAATAAATGTTTCATGAGTGGTTCCCATTTAGGCATGTAAATGACTTACTGAAGGAGTAATTTTTCATCCAAGAATGAAATGGATTAGTAACATGTATAAAATCCTGCAACTGTTGACCAACATCAGCACAATGTTCAATATCATAAATTTTTATGGTTTCGTCACCCTCACATCCATTATATTAGAACTTAACCCTGCAAAGATAAGAATGAAGCATCTACTTAGTCTACCATGTTGATGGTGAGGATGCTCTCCGACAAGTCCTACAAAACCCTTTCCAAGGTCTGTGGCTCCACCACCCTCAGCACTAAGCATCACCAGGGAAGAATTTACTGAGCCTAGTGGCCATCCCTCATACCCACAGGCAGACATTCACAACAAGGTCCTGCCACTTCCAGGGTGCTGTGTCTTCCTTCATTGGATCACCTGTAACCCTTCTGTTTTCCTTCTCAGTGTTTGAGGCATCAAACTCTTGGGTAGAGCAATTCCCCACTGAGAATACAAAGTACCACCAGAGTTATCTCTTGCTCTTTGGGTCAACTCTGGTGTGCCTGAAACTGTCTTTCATGAAAGTCTGTTACTTCTCCTTTGGAGACAAGGAAAGCTCAGACCTTGGGAAGAATCTCAACTTAAGTCCTCTTGTTTCTTTAGAGAGAACATACAAGATAGAAAAATAATGCAAGGTGCCAATTCATTTCTCCTCACTTACTCTACTTCAAGCTTAACATTTGCTGTAGTTGAAGGATCTAATTCAGGGTAGACCAACCCAGTTCTCTTCAGGACCGATTTCCCTTAGCACTGAATCACTACATTTTGTTTTAAATTCATCTTCTCCATCTCAATACCTTCCCTTTTATAAATTAGGAATTTGGCTAAAAAGAGTTTAAATGGATTAACCAATGTCCCCAGCTTGCTTCGGAAAAGATGGAGCCAGAGTTCTTATGGAAAATATCACTTCAGAAACAGTCTCACTGTTTTGATGCAGCATAAAGTCCAAAAGGACTCCTTCCTGGGACTATATGGGAGTTCACTCAAAATGCTGCCTCAGCAATGAGGTTGTAATCACACAACCAGTGCCTATTACCAATGAATTACAAAGCAAATTTTAAAAAATAGAACATTTGATGCCTAGGCAAAGTAGAAATGGATCAGAGAAATTGTTAAGATTGACATTGTATGAAGGCAAAATCCAGTAAGTCAACAATAATTAAACACATGCTAAAGTGGACAAGCTAGTTGATGGCAGAGCTGACAAAATTCTGAGTCTGGCTACCCAGGCAACTCAATTCACTAAGTGTGCTCACTTGCCTACTAGGTGCCAAGTACTTCATACTTTATCTCACTCACCCTATAAAATCGTCCTGTAGGGTAATGTGGCAATCATCATGTTACATATAAGGAAGATAAAGCTTGCATTTTAAAAAAAGGATGCTAAGTAACATAATTGGGTTTGCTTGAGGGGGGATTTCTGGTTGCAGGTCAAGCTCTCTTTCCTGTGTACCTCACTAAATAATCAATAAAAATACCAGGCAGTTATCAACCCAAAGTAGTCAAATTAACAGTAATCATCCAGATCACTTCATCTTTTGGCCCTTTTCTGCTCCGTTTGACTCAATCTACCTAAAAAGAAGCTAGAAGACATGCTCTGGAACATATCTGCTCCTATCTGGACACAAATTCTGAAGTATTTCTTCTGGTCAGACAAGCACCACTTTTCTCATCAGATATTCACAGGACAGTTTCATATCTGGCCACAGCTGAGACAACAGAGAACTCAAGATTCCAGGCTTGCACTTTGCTCTATTGTGTTATAACGAAGAATTTCTCTGTCCCTCTCTCTTTCTTTTCAATCTCTCTCTCTCTCTTCATTCTTTGACAGAAATACCCAAATAAGACTATTAGTATTCTCTACATAGGCCTTATAGTGAAATTGCTAATCATTTTTACTGGGATCTTTGTCCCTGCCTCCAGTCACCATAGGACTTGGGCACAAGTCAAATGAGGGCTCAGACAGATCTAAGGGACTAGTTGTCATTCAAACTCATTTCGCCTATATTCTCACCTATATGATGAGCAGGTGATATTTAATAGTCAGGCTTCTTGAACCCAGATTCTTCTTTTATCAAGGATCCCCATGTAAACAGGCTTCTGGACATCTCACCCCACCAGTGTTTCCCAGGAATGTCTCAGTCCCAGCTGAGGCCAGCCCCAAGAGAGCCTCACGAGGATAATAAAGAAAGACACTATTTATTGGGTTCCTGCCTTGAGTAAGCCCTGGGTCAAGTTTGTATTTATGTTAGTTATTCTTTTCATAAACTTCCAGGTAAGTATTATTTATCTTCAATTTTTTGTAAGAAAACTGAGACTCAGAAACTTTAAACTCCCTGAGACTGTACAGATCATGAGTAAATCACTATTATTTTACCTCAAGCCCTTCTGTCTCTGAAACTTACTCTATGGGTTTGTGTCTCCCAAAATTCTTATGTTGAAGCCTTAATTGCCAATGTTACTGAATCTGGAGATAGAGTCTTTAGGAGTTAATTAAGGTTAAACGAGGTCATACGGGTGGGACCCTAATCCAACAGGACTATTGGCCTTATGAGGCGAGGAAGAGGTTTCTCTCTCTTCTCTTTTCTCTCTCTCTCTCTGTCTCTCCCCCGCCCCTTCTCCTCCTCTCCCTCCATCATGTGAGGACACAGCAAGGGAAGGAGACAATCTGCAAGCCCAGAAGAAAGGTCTCACCAGAAACCAAACCAACCCAGACCTTGATCTTCGACTTTTCAACTTTCAGAAATGTGAAAAATAAATGTCTGTTATTAAGTCACGGGTCTGTGACATTTTGTCAGAGCAGCCTGAGATGATGAAGACACTCCCCTTCTCTTACCTCTATGTCTATGTTGTATCATGTGTGCCTGTATGTGTCTCTCAAGTGGCTTTCAGACCATTCTATTCTCCCCCTCCATACTTTCATTTACCCTTGTGTGCCCTGTGCTGTGTGTGGAAAATACAATGATGAGAAAAAACAGTCATGGCCTCCACCATCATGGTGCCCACAGTCTAGTAGAAGAAGTAAACAGGAATCAAATCATCATGTACATATATAATTATATGATTACTAATATTGGGCTCCCTGGCCCCCAAGTCCATCAGGTGTATCTATACGAGTCTAAAGGCAATTTGTAAATTCAGGAGTTATTTTTCCTAGAGACTTCTTATTCCCTAGGTTAATTAATAGACACATAATGGTTTCATTAAATAGGGACAGGATCCACCCAACCCTGCCACTCGGATTCATCCAAATCTCAGGTAGGGTAAATCTGGACACTGTGAGGTAGCAATTATTCTCAAAACAAAAATTACTCTGGGAGAGGTAGTACATGACTATACAGGCACACCGAGGTATAAAATCCAAAAGCAGACATTCTTGAGAGAAAGTTTGGCAATGGAATATGTACAACTATTTCCTCCGGTATCATTTCGCCTCAGGCCTGTCCTGAAGAAGAACTGTGACTTCAGAAACTCGATATGAGTTTAAAGTCTTACTAAGGTAATTGTATTGCCATTTTATAAGTCTTGTGTACATTTCAGATAGTTTTGACTGCCCTGGGAAAAAATACTAAAAATGAAGTTTGGAACATTTGCTTTGAAGGAAAACACTCATGCTACTAGACTGTTTTGGGAAAGGTTACTTATGGCAGAATGATTAGGAGAATTTTAAGAAAATTGCTGCTCAGTGCTCCAGTTTAGAATTTGAGATTGGAGTTTGAAAGGGCAGGGTTGGCAGAAACTTTATTACATCTTAAATAAATTATAAGAGAGCACTTTCACCATATTGAAAAGAGCATTATTTTTCAGAACCAGAGAGAGTCTCTCTCAAGAGCATGTTACACCTTTAACTGCTATGGCGTGAGCGAGTAACCTCATTTCCAAGACCCGTGCAATGGAGGGATGTGGTTGCTGGTTTAGATCCCAGGATCTTTAAGGAAAAGAAATAGAAAATTTGATTGGGTAGGTCATGGAGGCTTGGCTGAGGCCAGCATCACATGTAATAAAGGGTCTATGGATTGGTCAGGGTGATCCTTTTCTTCCATGGGCCATAATTCGGTTTTCATTGGAAGGCTGGAGATGAAGTTGAAAAGAATGTGAAGCTATCTTTTTCTGACTTGTGATAGCAGAACACCCAGAGATTTGATGGAGAAAAATTCTGTGGCTTCCCTGTTCTTGGAGTGGCAATGATGTCATGCCAGAAACAGTGCTTACTCTTTTTTTTTTTTTAAGATTTTATTATTTATTTGAGAGAGAGAGAGGGATAGAGCACAAGCAGGGGGAACAGCAGAGAGAGAGGGAGAAGCAGGCTCCCCGCCAAGCAGGGAGCCCGATGCGGGGCTCGATCCCAGGACCCTGGGATCATGACCTGAGCCGAAGGCAGACGCTTAACCGACTGAGCCACCCAGGCGCCCCAACAGTGCTTACTCTTACAGTGAGTCACCTTATGCTGGACAGTTCTTGGGTACAAAGACCCATGTTTAAATAGCACATCGGTCGATAGGCTTCAGTAGGGAATAAGGATGCTGTCAGTGGGCAGAGAACTCAGTAAAATAGCTTAACCTACACATCCAATCATGCCCCTCTCCTGTTTAAACTCCTTCCATGGCCTCCTGATGCCCATGGAATAAAACCTAAACTCCTCAACATAGCATATTTCTACCTAAGTAGCCTTTTATCTGCCTCTGCTTCTTCCTATACCCAGTGATCGAGGATGCCACCATACTCTCCACCATACTGTCCTGCCTCTGGGTTTTTGTTCTCATATTTCCTCCCTCCCACCCTCCTCTCGACTTCTGAGTGCTTGTTTATCTTTCAGGTCTTGGCTCCAGTGTAATGCAGTCTTCCCTGTCTGCGGATATTCTTGCTCTACCAGGCAAAGCAACTCCACAGCCCCCTCCCTGCATCCATTACATTATCTCTTTGTATGGTCATCATCTCCCTCGTCACAAGACTGTAAGGTCCCTGACAACATGACGCATGCTGTAGTCTTCTTTCTAACTTACTAGTTGGGTGACTATGGGCAAGCTACTTAACCCCTTTTATCTCAGTTTCCCTGCAAGAAGGTGAATATTTATGCCATATTTTCTTGCACTTTGAAAAATGTAAATAATTGTTCAGCTTAGTGAGTGTAAAGAAGTTGTACATAAAATTCACGACAGAGAAGGTATAACTAAGAAGTTAGAACTCAAAACTAAAGTGAATCAGGAAAACTAAGCTTCTGAGATCACTGGAGATATTGGGAAGGACCACAGGCTTGGGGTTCAAGGAAATCTGATTAAATCTTGAGGCATAAAGTTGTACAAAGAGACTGAAAGTTGGTTATCCATCCAAAAAATAGCTATATACACCTATATTCCCTAATACTATACTATTGGTTATGTCCTGATGGTTTCCATCTTCAAGCTTTGCCCCAGGAGTTAGTTCTAACATCTCTCATGCCTTCTGTCAGATTATGTTACACACAAAAAAGACACTGGTAAGCCTTTCATAAAGCTCCTCTGGGTACTGGGTAAATGCACATGACTCAGCACTAATTCATTCAGATAGCAATCTCTTCAGAGTGTACCCCAAGACTGTAGCCTAGAAATACCCCAGACTAGAAACAGTGAATCCCAGCCTCACCTGCTACTGGATCATCTATAAAACTTGATCTAGCATGATCTTTATACGATAAGGGGATATCCTATTCTGAGATGGTTGCACTGGTGTTTCCAAATCCATGAGGTTGCTTCCACTTTAGCACTTGTAGTCTCCTAAGAAGGATTATTGTCACTTTCATCTTGTAGTGTCTGAAACATCCTTAGGTTAGTCATCCAGTCAAAATACTAACCCTTGATATCTCTGGATGAGAAGGATGCTGCTAATGCGATTGTTCCTCCAGCCTCATAAAAATAACATCATAATTGAGGAAGAGCTCATTGTCACCTTCGTATTGGCCCTCCATGACCTAAACTATAAGGGCACAACCTCCTTAACCTCCACAAAAATGCAAACCATTTTAGGATGGAATCTAAGAAAAAAAGAAGTTTTTCCCCTGAAATGGTTTTTAAAATCAGTAATGATTCTTGACTATTTTCTTGGTCACCTTGGAAATTTGGTGCTTTCTCCAGGTTTGAAGGTCAGTATCCTTTCCAGATCATGAGGCATTTCTTCTTGCTAATGTTTCCAAGTAAACAATATCTGAAAGTACTATGTATGTATGGTTAACATCTTCTAAAACAATATTTTGCTGAAAATAGAAAAGATGGTTTCATGGGTGGATAGTAAACATTGAATGCTTATGATGGCATGAATCTTGAAGCATGAGGGCAGGTGAGATCAAAATCTATCACCTGGGAAAAGTGGCAGAGAGGTGGGAGGCTTTACAGAGGAGAATTTACTTTCATGAGTCCATCACGGTCTTGGATTCGTATCTTTAGCTTGCTAGGTTCAAACTTCATTTTGCCAGCACACTGAAAGCATCCTTCTATCTGGGGCAGGGTTGGGGGGCATCCACATGAGCTAAGCACATGCTATCATTAAATAAGATTGAGTATTGTTTCTTTCTTACATATAATAATTCCAGAGGTAAGAACTAGGGCTGTTGTAGTGGTTGCACTATCATCATAGACCCAAACTCTATCTCTACTCCACTATTTTTACAATTGACTTCTACCATCAAGGTTGCCTCATTATGCAAGATGGCTGCTGGAGTTCCAATAATTATGTCTATATTACAGAAAGAAATAAGGAAGAGGTAGAGAGAGAGGAAAAAAAAGGCATGGTAGATATTAGTCTGCTCTTTAAGGAACATTTTGGAAGATCTACCCAACAATCATTACTTACATGTCCCGAATAATTGAAAAGGCAGCCTGGATATTTAATATTTTATTAATTCCACCTGGAATAAAATTGGTGTCCTATTAGTAGGGTAGAAGTGGAGAATGGAGATAATTTGGTAACTAACATCTCTTCCACAGATGTATGAATCAGAATATTAAGTTATTGATTTATATCAAGAAATATTACTGCATTATATTAAAGAGTAGGCAGAATTGGGATGGAAAGTCAGATCAAGCCATTCAATAGGACCTGGCTGCAGGTATGTGGAACGAAGTTGCCAAGAACTGATCCCAATCAAAACAGGTGGCCACAAAAGAACAAGAGAGAACAGAAGTCAGAGCCAATAAATAAAAAAGGAAATTTGAGGAAAGGAATGTCAGTGTAACAGAATAGTAAGGAAGCAGAAACAAGAAAAGCAATCCAGACCAAAACTCAAAGAATGCATAAAAGAAATACATTTGCAGCACTAAAAATAATTCTGCTATAATAAGGTTTCTCAATCTCAGTGTTATTGACATTTCAGACCAAATAATTCTTCATTGTCGGGAGCTGTCTTGCATTGCAGCAACATTAGATGCCAGTCATGACGATCAAAAATGTTTCCAGATATTGCCTAATGTCTTCCGACCTGAGGAGAACCACAGCACCCTGTGGAGTACCATTATGCTGGAAGCTTTGCTTCCTGTTTCAGCAGGTTTTGTAGTTCCAACTCTGAAAATGCCTTAAAGGCATCAAGTTACTGCTTATATTTCGTGTATCTTATCTCAAGAGATGTGACTCTCAAAAGCACTGACTGTGGCATCAGGGAGTTGGAAGTGACCTAAGAGAGGTGTCACTAGGGAAGGGGTCTAAAAGTGGTGTGGAGGCACGCTCTCGAATTCTAGGCAGCTGTTAGAAGCAAGGAACTAGGTGGATGTATAGCAACATGAGTATAACTTTAAAACACGATGATAAGTTTTTTCAAAATTAAGGGGGATCAATAACGTTTAAAGAAATTTAAAATACAGACACCCACATCATAACCCTACAGATTTTACAAGAATACAGACCACTGAAGTACAGGTATCAACCATATTAGAAGGAATGTCTACGTAGGTAGACTGGGATTGAGAATAACAGAAAATAAAATTAAATTAAGGATGAAGCCTTGTATAGTACAATGAGTTAGTATGCCATGAACCAAAGAGTATAATCAAATTAACCCTCAGCGGTTGTTGTCCAATAAGAAAGAAATGACACTGTACAACTTAAATTCACATTTTCACTAGACGGTTGACATGTTGTCATGGCAAAGGCCCTCCTGGCACCAAGCAAGCTCATCGTTTGTAGATAAGTTATGCAGCATCATGCTGATACCTCCCTAATTATGATACAGCTCCTAGGCTTTCAGTTATGTGAATAATCAAGACTCATGACAACGTAAGCTAAACTTCTACAATATTAACTGAGCTCCATTTTGATCATTTTAATAATTAAGCCATTTTGTCAGTGTTCCTTAGGGTCTGTGTTCTTCCTCCCTGAACTGGACACAGAGCTGTGGCATGTCACTCTTTGCCCTAATGAGTAATTGTTACCACGAAACTTGTTCTCAAATAATGGAGGTGTCTATGGCTCAAACTGTTGACCAGATTAGCCCCTCTAAGGTCAGTAGGTGGTCATAGAGATGATGTTTCAGCACGGATGGCGCAGGTGATGAAGCTTCTCTTCCATTTCCCTATCCTAGAGTGATGCTGTCCTGACCCTTTCTTGAGCTATTCATTACAAACGGCCAAAGTGATTGAGTCAGGAGGCATTGTTCAATGGCTTTATCATAAACTCAATATGCAAGATAAGCAAATGAGGAAGATTTCCAAGAATGTCAGTGCTAACCTAGAGGTACAATTTTACAAGAGTGACATAAACACCCACAGCTGGCTTTTATGGATCTATGTCAATTTAAACCTCTGAATGGTAGCTGGTTGTGGAAGACATCAAGATGCACCATTCAGGTTCCTTCAAGAAAGGACTCGACGCTCATCTGCAAAGACTATGATTAGTAGATAGCCTCCAGCTTATATCTCCTCTAGGATCCCCTCTAAGAATTACCCCCAAGATCTCACTCTAGCCCAGAAAGCTTCAATGGGCAATAGAGCAAGGCAGTGGTATAAGGGCCAAGCCATTCCTGCCCAGTGTGAGACTTCTCCAACAGACAACCTGAGCTGGAAAGTACCCACCCCCATTGCATTAGCAGAGTTTTCTCAGCCCTACCTAGTTATCTGATGGCTCCCACCTGCCCAACCCAATATTTCCTCCCCTATTATTTCTACAAGTGTTATTCCCTCCCCACCCCAAATCGTTTCAAATGTCTAACTTCATCTCAGCTCTGCTTCCTGGAGAATCCTACCTGTGACAGTGGTGGTCTGCTGAAAATTATCATTGATGCATTTTCATATTCCTAGAGAACTTGGTTGGACTCAAGGGGAGAGAAAGTCTGCAAAAACTCTAAAATCATACTGAAATGTGTGTGTGCATATATGAATTTTTCTAAAGGGGTCTTAGTTTTTAAAAAGATTCTTAAAGGCATCTGTCACATAGAATGATGATTGTCAACCTTCCCAATATCCATTCTTCCCTTCATTTCTAGCTGAGAAAAGAAATGTCAAAATAAAGACTCTATTATTCAACTTCCCTCGCAGCAAGGCATAAATAGGTGGTCTTGTCACTAAATAAGAAGAGAGTGTCTTCATCCTCCTTCCACCAACATGATGGCTGAAACTTCACCAGACATCTGAGAATGTGAGGTGGAAGTCAAATGTTGAAGATGACAAGAAAATATATTAGAAATCTCCAGCCTTGGCAATCATGAGGGTGACATTCTAGTTACAGATTGCCCAGGTTTGCAGGAAGTAGAAATAAACTACCACTTTGTTTAAACCATAGTTATTTGGGATTTTCTCTCACTTGCAGCTAAATCTAATCCTAACCAACCCAAGGTCCATGACCCCAAAATGTTAAAAACTACAGAACAGTTCCTTAAATCATCTAATTTGTAAACCTCTTGAGGTCAGAACTATCTCTTTTTCATACTGTGCAACATTGTACCTGGCATCTAGTTGAGATTCGATACGTATTTTGATCTTGAAAAATCTACGGTAAATGTCTAAGCCCCACACATTGTGGGGAGCTGCACGTTTCAGCTCAAGACTTTCCATTTAATTTGTTTCTAAATTCAGGGAAAGCCTCTCAAGCTATAAATCCCAGGAGGTGGGCTTTTGTCATCAAACTGTTGAATATGTCCCAAGATATCTATTTTAACCTCAGAATCTGATCTGGTTCCAATATTATTTCAGGGTTGATTTAAACTGTATACAATTATCCAGCTTTTTAAAATGGAATTGCTTTTTTATAATGGAAAAGATGCTCCCTTTATTGAATCTCTGTGAAACAACTAAACAGATAACAAGCCGTCTGTCCTGAGATAGGGCTTCGGCTGGGAAATTACCATACATTACTGAAGGACCCCTTTCTCTACACTGGTCAAATCACAGCAGCCTAGGAACTCAAAGAGCTAAAATAAGGATACTGAAAGTTGATATTTTATGACAATCACAGCCAAGAACATTTCAAAGTTTTGGGTTTTTTTTAAAGTTTTGGTATTCACCCATAACTTCTTTTCGATCTATTTCCCACTATCCCACTAAATACCAGTTCTAGGTTACATTTGAGGTATAAAATCTCCCCAGTTTTCTACTAATAAGTCCTATATATCATTAAGATGAAACGAGCTCAGTTCGAACCAAGAGTCTCTGGCTAGTTTTGTATCTTAGAGGGAAAATCTGAAATTTGAGTAAAGCAATCATTTCCCTCAAAGGCTTTGGAAATGAGTACTTTTCCTTTTATGGCAAGTTGTTCCAGTCACTCCTCCGTTCTCTGGCAAGTCTAAACGACAACCTAACCACTTTTGTACTTTGTTCAAATCTTGGATAAGAAAAGTTATTCAAGGACACAGTTCTAACCCTTGAAGTGCCATGGCTTTCGCCAGAATGAATTACAACCTCTGCAAGATGCAGAAAGAAAGTTATAACCCCTGATGTTTTAACTTCCTCCCATGCCACCCCGGCCACCACGGAAGCCTCTTGAGGCTGACCCGCTGTGTCAGCAAAGCCACAGCGCGCCCGTGCGCTGACTCTGCCCCAGGGCTCTGTCAGGGCTCCTGTCCCAGAGCTTTGGTCGTTGTGTCATGTTTGGCCGCAGTGGATCCTGTGCTGACACAGACTTGAAAATGTGTCCGCTGTGCCAACAGCAGCTTCTTAGAGCCTCACGCGGTGCTTGTGACCAGGCTGCAGAAATTGCCAAAGGAAGCCTTGCGCTTCAGTAATAATTTTAAAAAGAGAGGGAAAATCGCCCAGAGCTCCGAACGTGGTCCACACCCTTGGAGGCACAGCGTGGAGCCAGGCTGACTGGGTTTGAATCTCAGGTCTGTCATTATTCCCTGTCTGATCCATCATAAGTGACTTGCCCCTCCATACCTCACCCACCTTATCTGTAAATTGAGGATAATAGGATCTACCTAGCTCTTGGGCCTCTTATGAAGTCCAAAGGAATTAAAATTCGGAAAACACTTGGAACACTGCCTGGCACATGGTAAGAATTACATAAGTGGTAGTTAAATACATTTTCTTGTTTAAGTTTCACCCACTAGAGGATGCATCCAAGACCTACTTTCTCACGCCAGAACTAGGCCTTTAAATTCAAGTACGGCTTCTCGCGAGATTTTAGTCTTGCCGCCATTCTGCGAGATGAAAAGTCGTCGCGCGTAAGGAGGATTCAGTTTAGCTCGTTTCCGCTGATCCGTACAGTGCCATCAGCGACAAGGCCCCGGGCCTTGCGGAGCACAGCACTGCCAGCGCCACCACAGCTGGTCCGCAGGGATGCCCTAATCTAATAGAGGGAACGAGAAACTGTGTCATCTTAGGCAAGTCACTTAACCTTCCTCTCTGAGCTGGGCTGCACACGTCCTGGATTATAACTAATCTCCGAGGTATCTTCCAGCTTCTCAAAATCCAATAATTTAAAATAAAAGGCTGACAGCGAAGAACGAACGAAAGGAGAAATGCAACAGTGCCGGGTGGGCCCAAGGGAGGGAGGATTAGCTGCTAGTATTTCTCTCGGTTTAGTTGTAATATTATGCGCGCTGTCTCACCTTGAGCTGTTGTCCTTTCTCTACTAATCCAAATCATTGGAGGCATGCAGATGAGGGTCAGGGAGAGTATTCTTTAGGATAAACCAGTACAATTTAAATTATGAGGTATTTTCAAATTGTGACGACTGAGCTTTAAAAATGTGGCGTTCATCAGGTGGAAGTGGCTTCTTAGCAGTCTAGGGGAAGGTTTTGCCCCTGGCCTGAGTCATACAGGTCTCTGTCTGAAGGAATCTAAGTTGCCCTGTCTCTGGCTCCATCAGCTTAAGCAAGAGCTCTGGTGCACCGGAAACTCCCCGTCTGAGGGGTCGCCATGAGGGGTCTCACACGTGCTCACCCACCAGCCTACACACCACTGTCCAAGCTGCTTTCCTGGGGCACTGCTGTTAATCTGCTGAGCGTGTCTCCTTAGAACTTGAGCGCTTTGTCTGGATACGGCAGTCTCTTCCTTAGCTGGGACTGGTGCTCTCTCTGATGCCAGTGACAGTTCCACCAAACACCCAAGCTGCCTTGTGTCACTTCCACAGGGAGGGTCCTCCTCCCTGGAGCTCCCTCAGACTGCACAGTCCCGCATAGATGCACTGCTGGGTCTGCGAGGTGCCCGGCTGCGCGGTCATTACCGCACAACAGGAGGAAACTGGTTCTCCCGTTCATGTTAAAAACTACTGCCCTGGTGCCCCAGAACAGTGTATCTCAGGTCCAAAAATGTTATAGGTTTAGTAAACAGTTCTTCTGGGTGTTACACAATGCTCTTTGTCCCAGTGACCCCAATGTGCTGTCAGTGGCTAGGGGATAATCACCACCCTGCATCAGCTGGGATGCTACCTTCCAAGGCAAAAGACCTCTTTTTCAGGCCCTGCTGGCTTTGGCAGGCTTCTTGCTTTCGGATGAGGTCTCCCCGGGGAGATCCTTCCCTCTGCACAGACTCCTGTCAGGACATTCACCAGTTCTCCCACATGCCTGGAGGTTTCGTAAACTTGGCAGTGAACACGGGTCAAGTCCTTTCCCAGGCATCTCCTCAATTCTCAAGAAAATAGGCTTCAAATAATACTGCTCAAGCTTTGAAGGGGAAAAAAAACCACTTACTATAAACCAAATCTTCAGGTAAACTTCTAGAGAGGTAGCTGGCCAAAATTAGGAGGAAAGGAAAATGCAAAGGAAGTGTGGCAGCTTGCTAGTTATTCCTCCAAAATGATTTCTTCCCTTTTTCCAAGTTATGAAAGCTTAGCTGGGCATGAGTTTGCCCAGCCAAGACGACTTTGCCCAGGGTCCCCTGCACCCAGAAGTCACTATGTGGCTGAGTTCTCACCCAGAGGACATGAGTGAAAATCATATGTATAATACTGAAATCTATACTGCCCCCCAGCCCTTCCCACTGAAAGTAACCAAGTTTCAGTCACGCAGAAGGAGACAACACCCAAGGGAAAATGAAGCAAAGGGATGGGAAAGAGGGATGGGAGGAAGGAGGGAAGAAAGGAAAGATGAAAGGAAGAAAGGTAAGAAAGAAGGAAGGGAAGGATGGAAGGAGGGAAGGAGAGAGAGAGAGAGGAAGGGAGGAAGGAAAGAGAGTTGCTTTCTTAAGCACCAGAGTTTGTGGGCTGAGATGAATATCTACCACAATTTCTTGTAAAGAGGCGATGTTAACAATACTGTATTATATTTGAAAGCTGCTAAGAGAATAGATCTTAAATATTCTCACCACATACATACACACACATGCACACATGCGTGCACACACAAGTAAATACGTGACATGATGAAGCTATTAACTAACCTTATTGTGGTAATCATTTCAAAATACATAGGTGTATCAAATCATCACACTGTACACCCTAAACTTATCCAATATGTCAATTAAATATCAATAAAATGAGGGGCAGAAAGAGACAAACAGTGGAGTCATTACTAGGAAGATCAACATAAGCATAAGAACGTCTCTTGAGAGAAGAAAAACTTTCCCTGGAAATCAAATATGTATGCTATTGGTTCTCAAACTTCAGTGTGTGAATCACCTGGGGAATTTGTTATATAGATTCAGAGCTCTATCCGCTGAGATTCTGATTTCAGTCAATCTTTGGTAGAGGTCCTAGGACCACATTTTTAAAACTCTGCTCTTGGCAGCCACAGCTGAGCCATCAAACACACAAATATGTTTGCAATGCCTAGAAAAACCCACAGCAAAGTGGAATCAAAGAACTGAAGAGATCTTGAGGACAGTAGAAATCTATAAAAAGCCTCAGGAAATAATAGACTCATTTATTACCTTCCAGCCAACTTTACTTGTAGGATGCTCTTCTGAGAAAATAGCATTTCCTGTATTTCCTCATAAAAAATATTTTCTACAGGGTATGAATTATTATTTCGATCTATTATTTGCTTAGTTACAAGTTCTTCTTATGACAGATACTACAAAGAAATTTCATTGCATCATCTCTCCAAATTATTCCTAATTATGGAAGCCTAAATCAATGAAGTTCCCTCCATCTCTTCCTGCCTCAATTTCTGTATCATTCATAAAAAATAAAACTACTTGGTGCTAAAAACCTTTCGATCTTAGTCCATATTAGAATCAGAGACTTGACAAATCATGAATTTCCTACCTGATCACCTATTTTGATATGAGTTGCATATAACATGTTAATAAGATAGGCGGCCCGGGGCGCCTGGGTGGCTCAGTTGGTTAAGCAACTGCCTTCGGCTCAGGTCATGATCCTGGAGTCCCAGGAACGAGTCCCACATCGGGCTCCCTGCTCAGCAGGGAGTCTGCTTCTCCCTCTGACCCTCCTCCCTCTCATGCTCTCTGTCTCTCATTCTCTCTCTCTCAAATAAATAAATAAAATCTTTAAAAAAAATAAGTAAATAAGTTAAGCCCCAGCCCAGAGCTACAGGAGGGGATGGGGGGCAGGGGTTGGGAGAGGGCTTTTAGGTAATTCTGTTGCTTACTGGAGTTTGAGAACCACCATGCTACACTTCTCTCTCCTGCATTTTCTGAACAGTAAGTGCAGCCCATCACTGTATGTCCCTTACTATTTCTGCTATCAGTCTCCCTTTTTCTTATCCCAGTCCAATCCCTTACCATATGTCATCCATGCTATGGAAGAAGCCTCTATCTGGTCTCCCTCTCTTTAATCTTGCTCCTTCTGTATCCGCCCTCCACAGAGACTCCAGAGTCATCTTTCTAAATGCTAATTTGCCCAAGAATTTTCCTAACTAAAATCCTTCAAATGCCTGCAGAAGGAAATCCAAATGTCCGAACTTGTAGAAAGAAAAAAAAAAAAAGCCCTTTATTATCTGGCCCTCCTTCAAGGCTTTATGCCTTGATAAGCAACACCCCTTCACCCATTCTAATGTCTCTTGCCTTTGCATATGTTGTTCCATCTGCCTGGAGTGAAATAGTTAAGCCAGAAACTTTGATATATAAAGTTTTTCGAGTATATTCACTAAAGCAGAGTTTCTTCCCCACTCCAACCACTACTGTCATCTCATGCACACCCTGCAGCAAAAACAAATTCCTATTTATTTGTATAAGTCAGTCAAGTCTCACTTCCTCTGGGCAGCCTCCCATGATCACTCCTGGCAGATTCAGCTGCTCTGTCCTTTGGGCTCTAAGGCACTCTAAAAGATCTCTTCTGAGGCCTCTTGTGGACTTTTTGCAATTTATAAATATGATGTTCCTTCTGTTGAGGACAGGGACTGTGTTTTGTTCCATTCTAGAGTCTCAATAACCCCAGAACCTAGCATACTACACATGGACCAAAGAAAGCAAATGATGTTGTTAACCGGTAAAACCAATGAATGAATGAAGGAGTAAATGAACAGCAATTAAGTAGAGGAGAGGAAATATCTTGGGGTTTGAAGTCATTTACAACCTGGACTTCTATTTCCGGCTACATTACTTCCCAGGTTGCAAACCAGTGGCCACCAATCATATACTCTCCCAGGACATGTCTTATTTCATCAGTACAGTGTTTACATTTTTTCAAATGCTTTTAGATGGGGCATGCGCCCTCTTTCCAGCATCTAGTCCCCTCCATCCATTTTTGTCTTGCTTCTACCAGACCCACACATTCATGTTACCATCTTGGCTCATGAAGGCTTGTGAGTCAGCCACCAGCCTTACGTGCTTTTCTGGACCTTTGATCCTTTGCTCCTGTTTCTGGGCCATAGCTCTTGTGCTCCAACCCAGCTGCTGCCCAGGTCCTCCCTTCTGCCACCAACTGGCATTCTTACATATGCAAGTACACATTCCAGAACTCTCAGCATCTCTCTTTGGCACTCACAGCGAGCCTGTCTGAGTTTGAGACCTGCTGTTTCTCTAGGTTGGTGCCTTCCTGGGGTCCCAGCTCAGGGTTCTCTTATCCCCTGATGCATGTGGGGTGAACTTTAGGGCACACATACCAGCTCTGACACGTTCAAATCGTGTGCCCTTGGAACTCTCTATTGCTAAGCTTCAGTTTCCTTGTTTGCGAGTGAAAAATCATATCCTCCTTGTAGATTTGTTGGAAGAATTAAGTGAGAAATTATAAGTTAAAATATGTTGTGTAGTTTGCAAACTAGTGGAGCCTTATTTAATTCTATCTTCTTCAAGTTGCTTAAGGCTATGCAGCTCCAATAATATAGCTAAAGAGCATCTACAATGCATTGCTCTGTTCAAATACATATTTCAATGAATTCTTCCAAAGCAACAACCACAACTGTGAGCTGGTACTATTATTCCCATTTTACATAAAGGGAAATTGAAGCTCAGAGAAGTTAAAATATTTGCCCAGCAAAATAAATCTTGTATGTCAGTAAGGAATGCTATAAGCAATGAAAGTATTTTTTTTTTTAAATCATCTTGCAAGGAATTAGAAGCTAATGACCCCAGGGTTGGATCAATGAATTCAACCAGGTAGGGGCACAGGTCAGGGTCATAGGCATCTTCTTGTTCCCCCTTAGTCAGAAGATAGCTACGACTATTTTATCCATTTACAGATCCAGTTCAGGAAGAAGTAGGGGTGGTGGCAAACAGAAAATAACTTTCTCCTCATGTTGTTCTCTCTCATTTTAGGAAAATATTTTCTAGAAATGCCCTAGGACCTTTCCCTTACAGCTGAATGGACATAAGTGGGTCACACAGCCTAGTTGGAAGGGAGGCTGGGGAAGCTAGAATCTTACTTTCTCAGCCTCTCTGTGGAACGTTGGGGAAAGTGAAGGAGTCTGGGAATGGGTTTGGACGGGCTGAACCAGAGTCCACCACAGGGAGACTGGGAGAACCAGGATTCCAGTACAAGACTGTTTGACTTCAAAGGTTGCATCCCTTTCACTACTCTATTCTATATCTTTCGTTATATAAATGTAAATTATTTTATAGAAATTTAATATATTAAATATAAAAACTCCACATGAAGGTTTTTTGTTTTTCCATTCTGAACTCTTTTAAATAAAGCTTGATTTCTCTCTCTAGTGATAAAAATGACATGTTATAAATAAACCATTGTACCTTTATGAAAGAAGATATAACTCTCTTGAAATTTGTTTTCCCTTTGATATCAAAAATATAAGTGATGTTATAAAGCAAGAGTCATCAAATTGGCAATAGACTTCAGATATATTTAAATTGGAGGAGGATGGATTACACGTTTTTCAAAGATCCATTTTTTATTTTTTATCATAAATTCATGTAACCTAGGTAACATGTTTCCACTACATCTTTCAACCAAATATGTCTTCAACATTTTCAAATTTCAAGCCAGCATCTTTCTCCAAAGGATTTTTTGTGTGGTTGAGGACCAGAGCTGCATTTCAAATTATTTTCGCAATCTGCTAATATTCATCAAGATGTGAGTATATAGAAGACTAGAATATTTCAATCTAATTCTTTAAAGACACGTATTTACTTAACTCAATTGCACTGTTGAAATGCAATTCAGATCTAAATTTTATTTCAAAGTTAAAATTGCCATTCAGTTAGGCAAGAAATAATTGTATTTGCTTTACTAAAAGCAAAAAGAAGTAAATGTCTGTTTATTTAAACCGTGGCAAGAGGTTAGTTAATTTAGGACATAAGAGAACAATCCCCTCTTCTAGTCTAAAAAATCATCGCATTTAGCTATACTAGTTGTCAGTGATGGAGTAGTTTCTCTGGTTTAATATTTCACATTTTGATTCATGGAATCATTTTCTCTGTGCTATTGGTATAGAAGGAAGGGTGGATTATAAATATTGTGCTGAGATTTGTCATCTAAAAACAAGACATTTATAAAAGAACATTAAAGCAATATCATCTGCAAGGGTGCTAAAAACGCCCCCATTAAAAGAAATTTTTTAACCTCAAGTATCTGATGAAAACAAGGTTTATATTGAAGATGGTTACAAAATACTAGATGAATGCTAACTATGGTTATTGATCTCAGTACTCCTGATGAGCAGCACTAAGTTTAATGCTGCATGCCTTAGAAATGCCTTCAGCTCTTTGCAACAGAAAACTGAGTCGCTTCACTATGTAAGAGTGCATTGTTTAAGGATGTGGGGGGTGTGCTAGAAAGAAGAAAAAAAGCACACTGTTTTACACAACAAGAAGTTGAGAACAGGCAAGATGGCCCCTGAGTGATCTCCTCAAGGGTTCAGGTCCCCAAATCTTAATGTCCAGGCCTTCATCCTCATGATCAGAAAGTAGCAGCTTCGTTCCAGTCCCCTCATTTTTCAGTGAAAAAAAAAAAAACTAAAACACTGTGAGATCAAAGGGCTTGCCCTAGGTGGCCCAGCTGTTATATTCAGAACAAGAATAAGTCCTTTTAGTCCTTGGGCTGATGCCATCTGTCCTGCACCCACCACTCTCTGGCTCTTACGTGGGCTTCCTTTGGAATGCTAGTGATGATGGCGCAGGGGACCTCTCCTTATCCTGAAGGGGACAGGTTAGGAAAGGGTTGGGTCACTGATGCGTAAGAACCTTCGCAGCATGGATGCCAGGTGAGCAGGGCATTCTTCTCTCTCATCCTTCTCTATAATCCTGTGTGTTTCTGTCGTCTAGAGTCAGTTCTCAGCTCCTTGGAACCAAAAGGCCAGAGCATAAGGAAACCTTGGTGAAGAGAACAGTGGTCACAGTTATGATGACAGCGATGGTGAAGGTGGTAGGGCATGTGGAGGAAAGAGAATCCAATTTATTTTTTATTTTTTTATTTTTATTTTTTTTAAAGGTTTTATTTATTTATTTGACAGAGAGAGAGACAGCGAGAGAGGGAACACAAGCAGGGGGAGTGGGAGAGGGAGAAGCAGGCTTCCCGCTGAGCGGGGAGCCCGACGTGGGCCTCGATCCCAGGACCCTGGGACCATGACCTGAGCCGAAGGCAGACCTTTAACGACTGAGCCACCCAGGCGCCCAAATCCAATTTATTTTAAAAAGTGGATGTTCTCAGTATCTATTTTCCTCAGCTTTGTGCCCCACGTCAAAGCACAGGGACAAATGCAAAGGTCTCATGTGACATCCTTTTACTACATCAACAGAGAAGAGAGCTCATAATTATCACAGAAAGTATATAGGTGGCCTAATACCTCAGCCACTCCCAAGCAGGTTCAGTAGCCCTGGTTTGACCCAGATGAGGACTGAATTCCTGTTATCAAAAGAACTGGGTCACGCAGCTCGCTAGGATGACCGCTGACTGAGCGTGGAGCGATGTCCTTAGTCAGAGCTCCACTGGAGGAAGCTGAGACCCATCCTGCTATGTGTAATGGCAGATGGCCTCAGCGTGCCTTCACGCTTGGTCAGATGTTATTAATCTGTGACCGGAGGAGCAGGTGGTAACTCGAGGCCACGCTTTTTCCTTCAGAAGTCACCTGACCTACAGAGAAGGATGAATTGTCTCAACAATCCATCGTGCTTATTTTTAATAATTGTACTTTTTAAGCAAATGGAAATGAGGACCTGACATTTTATCTCCGTTTTCCCGGCGTCTATGAAAGACTCATGGAATATTTAAGTGAGTAATCACTCACTTAAATACTCACTGGACAAAAGTAATTCTAAAATAGAACATTAACTCCACATTTAAAGAAAAATCCACTAAACCTGAGTAGTTCATTACCATGAAATGCATTTGATTATATTTTATAGCATGAATAGGAGTTTCCCCAGTATAAAGCACTCAGCCAAATGTTTTACAGATTAAGGTGCATTAGGAATGTAAATTATTCTAAGCCAAACACTATTTCCTTCCTGGTTCACTTCTCTGCAGCCCTAGGATGTCACCCTAGCACCTCAGGGATCAACACCACCCACCGTGAGTCTTCCGGGAGGAAGGGTCCTAATAGGCCTCATCAGTCCACATGGATATATTTCTGTAAAGCAGTTAAAAATACCAGCATCACAAATTAAAACCTTAAATTTATTACCTACAGTTATTAAAATGCCATGGTCAGAGGCTGTTCAGCATCCCCCAAACAGCTTTCCTTTCATATTATTATTTGTATTAGTGAAAGCCATTTAAAAAGGAAATCCCATTTCAATTTATCTTTGTGTTTAGATTGTTGTTCCAGCCTAGGAAAAGAAAAAAGAAAAAAAACTAATCCCTCTACAAATGAAAATTGCCTTCTTGTGTCCTGAACTAATTTAATCTAAATTGTTAACTCTGCAGAAGGTGCATTCAGAAGAGAGAAATCTCATCCCAAGGGCTAGAGGGGTAACAGGTTTATCTTACTTATGCATCTGGTTCCCTAATTCACGAGGACTCTGAAACTCTGGACTTCCCACTCAACTCACAGCCAGCAGCAGCCCCCTTTTATTCAATCAATTCTGCAGTGGCAATGCAATAAGATAATAAGCTCAACCCAGTGGAGTGTTCAAGATAAATTCAGAGCTATGGCATAAACCTTTAGCAATTGGAAAGGAGCAGCTGTTCAATATCACGGGAAACTGCCTGGGGTTGAAGTTTGGGACGTAGGAAGAAGGGGACCTAGAAAGGCGACAACTTCACTTCACCCAACTTGCAAAGGGAAAATGTAGCATTCCAAAGCAAACAGCTCTGAATCCTAAGTGTGGAGTCTGGTTTTCCTATGTGCACGATGACCAAAAGCGGTTTATTTGTAGGTCTTAGGCTCACCTCTGCAAAAACAAACATATAACTGTTACAGTTTTATATTTAGAGCAAAATGCTGAATGCTCTCTTAGATGAATCCACCCGAGGTCTGTTTCTCCATCTTATATCAACAGAGAGCCCCCAGGTCGATGCCCGAGGTCACTTCTTTTCCACTCCCCATGTAAAGCAGCATTATATTTGGGATTCAGAAACCAGATCCCGACAGGAGTTTTAAACAGCATCAACATGTCTCCTGTTCTACAAGGAATTCGTTGCTCGCCCCCTTCCTCTTTAAACTTAGCCCCTGACACAAACAATTAGAAAACCCCACTGAATATGAATATGAAAATATTTTCATCGTAATTTGCTTTCTAATTGCAGTTGAATTGAAGAAGGAGACATGGAAGTCATTGTTAAAATTTTCCCCAAGCCTAGACCTTGAATGAAGCATCCCAGGCAAGTTTCTTCCTGCCTGAATATTTGTTTCATAGCCCTTGAGAAACTTCTGTCCAAGTAAAGCTGTTCAACAGGTTCATGTCTGGGAGCTTTGGTAAACTCTACGCTTAGCCGCAATTACAGCACCTACTAAAAATAATTTACAGAGACATGCAAAGCCGGAGTGTGAAGGTGAGCATTTGGAATATTTCTGCCCTCCTGTAAGCAAGATAAACAGCGTATCATTGTGGTTGATGAAGTCAACAAAACTACTGAAGACTTGACTAACTCTGAAAGCAACTTGGATATTAAATAAGAAGATACTTGATGGGTTGTAGCGTCCAGGGTGGGTTCCACCCACTCTTTATTTAAGGAAGTCTACATCCACCCATGAATTCAGTACAGTCAGGAATATAGGACAGTGTCTGGAATCATGTCTTCCCTCTGGCTTATAATAAAGGTGCTTTCAGCAGAAAACAAGGAGCTTGAGCACGCACCAGATGCGTCCCATGCTTCCAGGAGAGCAGATCACTTTCCCCTGATAACATAAGATCAGTGAGATTGTAAATACAATGTGATGTAGCTGCTAAATACTAGGATTGTTGAAGCATCCACCGTTTGCTAGTTTTACGATCTTGGACACATAGAGCTCTGTTTTACAGTGTCCTCATCTGTGAAACGTGGACAATAACTTCTGAGATTATTATCAGGAGTAAAAAAGACACAAAGTGCTCATCACAGTGTCTGGCTGGGAGGATGCTTTACTAAAGCTTACCTTCCCAAATCGGATAACCCTCCCTCCCTGTGGGAGGCTAAAAAAGGATCCCTCCAAACGGTATCCGTATCCTAACGCCTGGAACCTATCAATGTAAATTATTTGCCAAAAAGAATCTTTGAAAATGTTAAGGGTTTTGAGAGGAGGCGATTTTCCTAGATTATCTGTGTGGGTCTTAAATCCAATCCCAACCCTCCATATAAGAGAGAGGCAGGAGAATACACACGTGGAAGAGGAGATGACAATAGCCACACAGGCTATTGTCATGGGAGATGGGAGTGATGTGGCCATAAGCCAAGGAGAGCCGGCGGCCCCCAGCGGCAGGAAGAGGCAACAAGTGAGTCTTCCCTAGAGCCTCCGGAGGGACCACGTTTCTGTGGACACCTGGATTTGGGGCTGGGAAACTGATTTCAGATTTTGGCCTCCAGAACTGTGAGAGAATAAACTTCTGTTGTTGTAAACAGTGAAATTTGTGGTGATTTGTTATAGAAGCTACAGGAAACTAATCACTTCCCTAGCTTCATCAGTGTCACACACTGTGGTAGCAGACATTGGCCACCCTCTTTTCAAAGCCCTTTGCTGTCCACAGAAACAGCCATCTTGTCTATGTTGTGAAATGTAGTGCACCTTGGTTGGAGCACCCAAATAAAAAGCGTTTGTTTTCTCTCTAGTTGCATAGTTTTCACCACAAGATAAAGAGGAAATCCTGGGTGGTTTGTGATACACTACACCACCACTTGTCGACACAAGTTAGGAGGCATTTTTGCAGCCTACACAACCTAATTCCAGCTGAAAACCCACCATTTGTTAGCTCCAAAGCATCTGGCTGGCTGTGGCAGGACCAGCTTATTCTGGGCAGAAGAACATATATTTTCTCCTAAATTCATATTTCTATGGTCATCGACAAAATTCACTGAAATTATTTTAAGAAATACAGCAGATGGTTTTTAGTGGTACATGGACACAGAGTTAAACAGCATCATTTCAATTCTCTTTCAATCCTATTTACATATGGAGAAATCTGATAGCATTTATATTGATTATGACCTCCTAGTTATTACAAGGTTTCTTTTTTAACTATTTTTGATAATCATACAAATTTTCATTTTTAAACAAATGTACTTAAGTAAACATAGTGAATCAATTTAAACAAACGTATTAAACAAGTGACACTGCGGGTAGTCATAGTAAAGATAGTCCTCCAAGGCTTCAAGTTTGGGGCACACCACCCTAAAAAGATAGGAACTTCTATGAAGTCCATGAAAGACCCAAAGTTTCCCAGACCATGTACCAACTCACAACAAAACCTTAACCACAGGCCTGTCTAGTCCCAAACTGCTCTCAGGTAATTTCAGTAGATTCTGCCCGAGAATCCCAAAGTATAGTTGAAGGCCTCTGTTCACCTGGAAAGCACCCTGGGCATTCATACCATCCTGCTGAATCAGGCTCTGGCACATCTGAACTGCACTGTCCACCCACTCCCTCAACTGTCTCTATAATAGTTAGGAGAGTCATAGATATATATATAGATAGGTCAATATGTCATATATATCTATCTCTAGCTCTATCTATATTTCCTAAATTAAGCAATTGCCCTATATGATCTTACTATCCCGTATCTTTCCAGAAATAGAAAAGTAATTAGCTTCTACATTGGTCATCAGGATAAATCGTGTGGCTGAAGGGACTTGTGTTCGAACGGTCACTTTAAAAGAAAAATGCAGTATAGTCATCTTAAATAATTCAGGAGTCATGTAATTATAGTAATTTTTACATAGAAAACAAAACAGAAACCACTTAGATAATTTTGGTTGAGTCATACTTCCACTTTCCACTCTGGTTAGTGGAAAATGATCCCTAGAATATGTTTCCTCCGATGGATGGTAACAAAACTATGCTCCAGTACCTTCAATGCACAGAAAAAGAAAATTACTTCCAGTCGTTTGGGTACTTACATTGTACACATGTGCAGGAAGAATGTTGCTCCCTTAACTTCTCCATAAAGATTTAGCCACCCTCCTGAGTCCTACCCACAAAGTGGCAGAGAAAATAGCCAGTCCAATAATTAGTCCAATAGAGTAATCCCAGGCCAAACCCATCATTGAGACATCAATTGAGGCCACACAGTCTTGTTCTGATAAAGGCCATTCTTTATCCTTATTCCTTCCCTCCTCAAGTTGGCAGTGGGTATGTGACAATGACCGATAAGCTATTAGAGCAGCAGGTGAAGGGGGTGGCATACATGTATTTGTGCTTCTTGTGTAATTCTCATCGCTGAGCCTTCTAACTACTCTTATTGAATAGCAGAGATTAGTCCATTACTGATCTACCTCTTCATCCAACTAGGGTTCCATAAACTTCTTTAGTTGACTCTTGGTGATCGTCTGGGCATCCTGAGGTCTGGCCCAGGGAGTTTGCACTATAGGCCTTGGTTAGAGGACCACTTCACTCTGAACAAGGATCATCCTCCAGACTCAGACACCACATTGTCTGTTTCTAGATCACTGCTTCCTATCTGAGACCTTGGGTAAGCTATTTAATATCCCTGTGTCCGGGTTTCCACATCTATAAAATGGGGAAGGGCTAATAATAACAGCATCTACCTCTCAGAGTTGCTATGAGGATGAATTAATGAAGATAAAATATTTTGACCAGTATCTGGCACATATGAGTGTTATATAAGTATTTATTACAAGTGCTATCATTGTTGTGCTAGGAAGGTATCCAGCCAGAGAGTCAGCTTACTTCTACATCTGCCATGCGAGCATGTGACAACCTCTAGATTCTGTTTAGATCACGCACCAGCCAAAGGAAAACCCAGATTTTTGCTATGCTAGGCCATGGAGCTTTCTCAGTTGTGACCAGCTCCAGGTTAGTAGCAGGGCAAGCTGTGAGGCAGTCTTCTCCTGGAATCCCAGAATGAATCAAGGAAAACTCTGCCCACATCATTAGCTTTGGCTTGCCTGATCACCATGCCCAGGCCAACGCCAGAGGAAGGAGCTAGAGCTCAGTATCACCTCATCTCTCTTGCCTCTCATTCTCTTCCTCTCCCAGCAATCCTCAAAATGCTATCAGACACTTGCCCCTCACTTTTCCCTCCTCCCTTCCTTCCCTTGCAATGTATCTTTCTCTTCCAGATTCCAGGTTTGTTGGCTATGGCACATTGGTGAAAGAGTGAAGGAGAACTTACTAACAATGAGACCTAAATTAAGAAGTGCTCTAAATTAAGAAGTGCTCTATCATACAAACTGCACTAGTTTATAAATTAAAATATAGCCAGAACCAAATTCAAATAGTCAGTGATAAAAGGAAAAAAAGTAACAACAACTATATTGGCCTGAGGTCTGGAATTCAGAGAAGTAGCAGGAATCCAGGATATTTCAGCCCATGGAAGAGATTTCCTGAAGAGATCTCTCCAGGCCTACTTCCTATGATTTTTGGGGAAAAGGAAACATTTTAACTAGAAATAAAGTGCTGATTCTAGATAATGATAAATTAAGATTTTCTGGGAAAATTGGCTGTAAGATGCATCTTTCAAAACTATCACGAACAAAACAGGAAACACAGCACCTTAATGAGAAAAAATGTGGAGTCAGGATTCTTTACAGACATTTTCTGCAGGAAATGCCAATTTCTAGAGTTTATGATCAAGACGTATTTTTTTTAAAGATTTTTATTTATTTATTTGACAGAGAGATAGAGAGAGAGCACAAGTAGGCAGAGTGACAGGCAGAGGGAGAGGGAGAAGCAGGCTCCCCACTGAGCAGGGAGCTGGGCGTGGGGCTCGATCCCAGGACCCCAGGATCATGACCTGAGCCGAAGGCAGCCGCTTAACCGACTGAGCCACCCAGGCGCCCCCAAGACGTATTTTTTTAAATGATACCAAAAAAATTAGCTGAAAAAGGAGAATCACTTAGCTCCTGGTAGTGTCCTCCTGTGATCTAATAAGGTAGACCACACGTACAGGTTTAAGACCTTCCTGTAATACCATGAAGAACGATGCTGTTCTGATACAAAAAAAAAAAAAAAAAAAAATATTTTGGGACTTTTTTAAGCCACTCCAACTAAAATATAAAAATAGAGAATATTCCATAGAATATATAAATCTAGAAATACAGACATCTCTAAGCTTCATAGCTGTAAATCACCATGAGAACCACCTGTCAAAAGCTGCAGTGTCTCCTTCTAAGCAGATGTCACTGCTGATGGTTTCAGGTATAAACTACTCTGTCTCTTCTATTAACACTGCAGCCACAAGTGTGTTGTACATTTAATTTTCGGAAGCTCTATGTGTGTGTCCACGCACAGGATGAAAAGTTAAACAGGCACAAAGTCAGAAAGAAAACTTTTGTAACTCTAATTGTGTTGCCCATTTCTGTTTGCAAGGTCATTCATTAGCAGCAATTTTATGAAAGTGGCAGGCCTAACTCATTAAAGCTATTGGTGTTTTTAAAATGGAAATGGTTCACAACAGTTTAACAGAAGAAAAAAGCCCTGGGGTCATGCAGAAGTTTCTTCATTAAAAGAAAATTAACCCTGAATTTGTAGCACCAAGATTTAATAAGCAAGGGTAATGTTTGCCCCAAATTTACAAGATCAAAAAAATACCATATGGCTTGATTATATGCAGCAATTAGGGTAGAATTGGGAAGTAATGAAATCATAGAATTTTTAGGTCTGAAAGAGTTATAACAGATCATTTCATCCAATCTCTTTAGTTTGTTCCTCCCAACCCTCGCCCCTATCCCTCCCTTCCCACACACACATTTTATAGACAAAGCAACTGAGTCCCAGGGGAAAAAATTCCTTTCTCTAGGTTACATATTTAAATATTATAACTCAAAACCAATATACTCATTTTAGCACAGAAAAGGACAAAAGAAATTCTAGTGTAAACAACAATCTAGAACAAAAGTTTGCATTATATAAGATAAAGCGGCAAATAACCTTAATATATAAAGAACTCTCTACTAATCAATAAAATGTTTAACACCCCAAAGGGAAAATAGAGAAAGCACATTCATAGATAACTGAGAAAAGCATCCATAGGAATTCTTGATAAATATTCAATGTTAATAGAAAGTAAAGAAGAAAAGTTCATGTTCACTTATCCATTAATAAAAGATTTTTAATTAGGTTAATATTCAGTATTGCTGAGGGTTACAGAGAGGGGTTTTTTTATATGCTGCTGGTACTGATGAAATTTGGTACAAACTTTCTGAACAGCAATTTAGTAATATATCAAAAGCCTTAAAAATATTTATGTCCCTTGACCTACTAATTCAATTTCTAACCATTTATCCTAAGGAATAATAGAGATGTACACTAATAATTATGTAAAATGTGGTGTTAAAGGAGTGAAGAGTTGAAATCATTGAAACGTCCAATAATAGAGATTGTGTAAATATATTTTTTACATTCTTTCAATTGAGTACAACCCAGGAATCATGTCATAGGACAAAGTAAATTTCATGCCACAAAAAAGTTTATAAAAATATCAGATTATAGAAGAAAGGTACAGTGTGATTTAATACATTGTCCTATCAATAAGAAAATATAAAATATATGGAAAATAGATAACAAAATGTACAGCAGTAGCACTGTAAATATTTCTTTGTTTTCCATAATTTTTCAAAATTTTACCAATTAGCATGCATTACATAAAGACAGAATCCAAACAATTTAAATGCCAACAAAGCATCTATTAAGAGAAATCTGATTTATCAATGTGGAAGTAGAATATTATAATCTCCAGGGACCCTCCCAAGGATATCATTCTATAGTTGAAATCTGAGCCTTCAGAAAACCACACTCTGTTGATACTTCTTCAATGAGAATAAGACAAATGATCTCGCACGCACAAACGCACACAAGCGCACGCACACACACGCACACACGCACACACACGCACGCACCCAGAATTATTTTCATAACTGCATTTAACCTTTTGGCAGTGTGGGGGGTGAGGAGAAGGGCCCAGTGTCCCTTTAAATCTTAAGCATCACTTTGTAACTTCCATCACTGAAATAAGGTCACTGGTTTAAATGCCTTTAGCACCTGATTAATTAGTAATCAGGACAGAGTAGATAGTTTTTCTGCTTCAGAGCCAGTAATTATCATTCCTGACACAGAAGTCAACTTTTGGTAGGCATCAGGCACACTGCTGTCACCATTATACTCTGCTCCACACTCCAAATTTATTTTAAGGTTCTGTTTGGAAAAAAAGAAAGAATCCCAAAGCAGCCTCTTACTGGAGTCATTTTTTTTCTTTCTATCGGATCCCTATATTATACAGGTGATATAATTGATTACTTGCTAAAAGCAAAGAAATTGTAGAATACTAGTATGTAACTCAGGGAGACATTAAACATCTTTGAAACTCATATCATGATTATTAAAACAAAAAAAAGGGGAGGGGATGAAAAGACTACCGTATTATAAGAAAGATTCCTAAAGTACTATGGAAAAATTAGAAAATCTGTCTTTCCCGTTTTTAATTTTGAATGTTGTGCCTACAATCAAACACGTGTACATCTAAGGCCTCTTAATTAAGGAACCTTTTGGGGAAACACCTGTAATGAATGGCTAGTATCAAAAAGACAAGAAATAATCAGTGTTGGTGAGGATGTGAAGAAAAGGGACACTTCACGCACTGTTTGGGGAATGTAAATTGGTGCAGCCACTATTAAAAACAGTACAGAGGTTCCTCAAACAATTAAAAATAGAAACAACACACAATTCAGTAATTCCACTACAGGGTATTTACTCAAAGAAAAAAACCCACTAATTTGAAAAGACACATGCACCCTTACATTCATTGCAGTAGTATTTACAATAGCCAAGATATGGAAGCAACCTAAGTATATATCAGTAAACGAATGAATAAAGAAGATGTGATTCACACATATGTACACACACACACACAATGGGATGTTACTCAGCCATTAAAAAAGAAGAAGAAAATCTTGCTATTCATGGTAACATGGATGATGGATCTAGAGGGTATTATGCTAAATGAGATAAGTCAGGCAGAGACAGACAAATACCATATGATTTCATTTATATGTGAAATCTAAAAAACAAAACAAAACAAAACAAACAAACAAACAAACAAACAGAAACAGACTCATAAATACAGGGAACAGACTGGTGGTAGCCAGAGGGGAAGGAGGAGGGTGGGTAGCAGAATAGGTGAAGGGGATTAAGAGGTACAAATTTTCAGTTATAAATAAATAACTCACAGAGATGAAAAGTACACCATAGGAAATATGGTCAATAATATTGTAATACCTTTGTATGGTGACAGATGGTGACACACTTATCATGGTGAACATTGAGGAATGTATAGAATTGATCACTGTGTTGTATACCTAAAACTAATATAAAATTGTATGTCAACTGTACCTCAAGAATAACTAAATAAATAGATAAACAAATAAATAAATACACCTGTAGTAAGTCAATTGTCATCACATTTGGAGTGCAGGTAACCAAACTACCAACTATAAGTCCATTTTCCCATTCTCAGTATTGGGTGCTGAAAAACACAAACGAAAAAACAAACAAAAAAACTAAGATAAACACAACAACAAAAAATCTTAAAATCCCTGTCCATGAGGGGCGCCTGGGTGGCTCAGTTGGTTGAGCGACTGCGTTCGGCTCAGGTCATGATCCTGGAGTCCCTGGATCGAGTCCCGCATCAGGCTCCCTGCTCGGCAGGGAGTCTGCTTCTCCCTCTGACCCTCCCCCCTCTCATGTGCTCTCTCTCATTCTCTCTCTCTCAAATAAATAAATAAAATCTTTAAAAAAAAAAATCCCTGTCCACGAAAGGGTGGTCACAGCTGATACAGCCATATAGCCACAAACAAAGAAACAGACAAATACAGTGCACCCTATGACATGGGTGGTCCTTAATCTGTGGTGAACCTTCAGAGTCGCATTCTAACTACAATGCCGTACCTTTTGTGCTCCACTGACATTTGCTGCCTTCAAATTGGAATCTTAGGATATGGGGAGCCAGGCCTAAGAGGCATTTTTTTAAAGTAGTGTAAGTAATTTAGGATTCTATGATCCAAAATTTCCTTTACAAGGGTCTAAATTCAGAGGCACCTGGCTGGTTCAGTGGGTAGAGCATGCAACTCTTGATCTCAGGGTTGTGAGTTCAAGCCCCATGTTGGTGTAGAGTTTACTCAAAATTCAATAAATAAAATCTTTAAAAAAAAACCAAACAGGGGCGCCTGGGTGGCTCAGTCGTTAAGCATCTGCCTTCGGCTCAGGTCATGATTCCAGGTCCTGGGATCGAGCCCCACATCGGACTCCCTGCTCCGCGGGAAGCCTGCTTCTCCCTCTCCCACTCCCCCTGCTTGTGCTCCCTCTCTCACTGTGTCTCTCTCTGTCAAATAAATAAATAAAATCTTTAAAAAAATAAAAAATAAATAAAAAAATTAAAAAAACCCAAACAAACGAAACCAAAGAAGAGCCCAAACTCATAGACCCCAGAAATGACCATTACCCATTTCCTTCAGATGCTGATGCTCTTGAGGGAGAGCAGGAAGTGTGTGTGATGCAGAAGTGGTGGCTTGATGCTCAGAAACAGAAGAACAAGTCCCAGGTCAGAGTGACAGGGCAGGACAGCAGTGACTACAGAAGCCAGACAAGGGGAGAAACGTGCTAAGGGACAGCACAATGACTCTGTGCCTTTGCGTTGAGCTTTGGACAAAGACAGTGAGCATAAGATAAACAGGTTGCCTTGGAATCTGGCGTGGTATTAATTTGGATCACTTTAGAAAATGCTGGGAAGGCTGTTAAAAAAGAACTGTTGGAAGAAGGGTTCTAGTGGGAATGAAGGTATCAGGGATCTACTCAGGTTAGCCAGGCATAGTCTGCCACGTATGTCCAGTTCTCTGACTTCCAGGAGCTTCCAGGCATCCCTATGTGTAGAGCCATGTGACTATTTGTGTTTAATGTCATAAGCTTAAATGAAATGTCATTTCCAGGCTGGAGCATCAAATGGCTAGTGGGAGATGCTCAACCTTTTCTTCTTCTTCTTCTTCTTTTTTTTTGAGTCCTTCTGGCATGGTAGCTGGCCACATTCAAGGTGGGCAGTTACTCTCTCAACCTGAGTTCCAAAGCAGTTATGATGAATCTAACCTCTTGCAGATCCATAAACACATGATTGGATGAGGAATAAAACTTGGTTACTTGAAACCACAGATATTTGGAGTTGTTTGTTACCTCAGCATTACCCAATATCCTAACTGGTATATACAGCGACCTTCAAATGGATATGGCCTAGATAAAGCTTTTACTGGCCACTCAAAAAAACAGATGTAAATTATAAAAGTCATAAAAAGGTCCAAAGGTCATAAAAATCCAAGAAGAGTTAGAAGTGAAGAATGTAAAAAGGACAGCAAAGCAGCCTTGAACTGATAGATTGGCGGGGGGAGGCGGGAATCTGTCAGGAAAGGAAAGGAGTGAACCGAGAGCTACAAGCATAGATCCAATAAATAGCAATTCCCTTATGTTCCCTATAGTTTTTCAAGCAAAGTAAAAAATAGCTCATAGAATAATGAATTTTTATAAGTGCTTAGAAATAATCTCCTTACTTCCGGTACACTGCCCTGTACGTAAATGGACCATTTCATCATCCTGACACTACTGTCACTTTTTTCTGTGAACTACCAATTGAAAAATTATAGGATCATGGTTTTATTATACAAACAAAATAAACACACTGCTAACTAGTTAATCTTTCATCCTAAACTAACTCGTTTCTCAAAAAAACGTAAGATTAAAAAATAAAAATATGGAGGATATAGATTTCCATAAAACATTTAATTCTGCTTTTCCTTGTTAATAGCAAAAAATTCTCTATGAATTTTGAGAGATCGAATTTGTGCCACTTCAATCTTGCGGTTTCAGCATAAAAATATATCAGAATGATGATACCTATGATAGCCCCATTTCATAAGTGGAGAAAGAGATGCCCAGAAGCATCATGAAAGCAGCGAAAATTCATTTACGAATCCACTTTCAAGTATTATTCAAAACTTCTGAAATGCTTGACGTTCACTGGTCATTCAATAAATATTTAATGAGTACCTACCATCTATCAGACATTGGGCTAGGTGAGCAAGACATGCTCGAATGGGTAAGACAAGCATCAGTGAGTGATTAAAAAGACACAGTGCTAAGCCTGAGGCTTCAAATACAGGGTGGAAACTGTGGGAGCACACAGAGAGCCACGTAACCCAGGATGAGGGACCAAGGGAAGGCTTCCCGGTGGCGATATCTAAAATGACACCAAATGACGGGAGCTGAAAGCAAGAACTTTCCAGGAAGAGCTAAAAAGAGAGCCTCAAAAAAAAGACCTGGGGTAAGAGAGAGTGTGGGCCGTTGGTCAATAGCTTGGAGCCCTCATAGGCCAATGGGGACTGCCCAGAGACGCAACCAAAGAGGTAAATTTGACAGGATTCAGATCTTGAAGCTCCTTTTAGACTACATTAAAGGAATTGTACTTTTGATTAAAACCCAGGAAGCCCTTGAAGGATTTTAAGCAGAGAGCCTGCTGTGATTGTACTTGGGCTTCAGCAAGATCACTCTATCTGTGGTCTCGGAAATGGATTGCACAGGGCAAGCCTGGCAGCAGAGTGGCTGATTGGGAAGCATTTTAAATAATCCTCATGAGCCAGTGGCTTCCAAACTAGGATGGTGGTGGTAAGGTAGAGAAAAGTGTACAGTTTGAGAGAAAAAAGAGTCAAGAGAACGTCCAGAGGTCAGAGGGTAGGAAGAATGGTCAAGGACATCCCCTAGGGGCTCTGGGCTCCCTTGCCTGGTGTGGGATTCTAGATGCAGCACTTACTATTTATTAGGTGACCTCAAGGACCTTCCTCAACCTCTTTTGCAATAGTTTCCTCACGTAACAAATAGGAGTAAAAATAGTACTTACCTTAGAGATTATTTTGAGGTTAGCAGTTCCATTAAGGCCTAACACATAATAAGCCCTCGATAAATATTAGCTAGTAGGTTGCAAAGGAAATGAAATAGGATTAAGACTGAAAATGTCCATTCATTTAGTGACTTTTGGGAAAGTAACTCTAACATTGGAGGGAGAGAACTGAAGTCACATTGCAGGGATCTGAGGAGTAAAAGAGATAAAGAAGAGATGGACAAATGTGGATAAGTCCCAGAAGAAAGAAGAAGAGGCAAAATAAAAAGGAAAGATGAGGCCAAAGAGGGACTTTAAAAAAATGTTTAAAGGTGATATGTGAAAGGATTAGTGCTGATACAAAATAGACCATAGAAAAGGTAACATAGAAGCTTCCAGAGACAAAGGGCATATGTGATGGCATAAATTCCACAAAAAGGAGAGAGAAATGGGGATCCAGAGCACAGCTAGGGGAGTCAGCCACAGGGGAAAGAGAAGAGCAGCTCTTTCAGATTCCAAAAGAGTCTTTCCTATACCCTTTTTCAGACAAATTGTTTGTGTTTGTCCAGTCAACAGAATATTTTTGTTCAATTGTGTCATAGAAAAGAGGACATGAAGACATAGGACACGTAGGACTTAACTAAAAAATCATATAAATGTAAACAAAGTGAATGAACCTGGATTGTAGGCTCTTTGCAGCTCACACCCTAGTCCTCTGGATGTCAATGATAGAACCACGTGAAGCCACCATTCGAAGAGTCCTCGTGAGGTCAGGAAGAAGGGGCAATGATGGATTAGTGAGCAATAAGGATTCAGCAGCAATATAGTAAATTATACCAGGCCAAGAAATATGCAGATATCCAGAAATTAAACTCAGAGAGCAAGGATTTACAATATAAAGAGAACACAGTATTTAGATACAGGTAAAGGCTAGGACAAGAACCAAGGTGGAATTTTATACAAAATATTTATCTGTGTAGAATATTTATACTTCTATATTTTCTCAGAAAATAGTCTACGAGGGTCTGTTACAAAGCCAAAGCTCTTCGTAGGCCTTGGCTCACAATGCCTTCCAGGGTCAACATTCTATCAGGGAAGATAGTAATTGAAACTTAGGTTCACATGGTCATTTGCAAGGCTGTTAGCAATGTAGCAAGCCACGTGCCACTGGTATGCAATTGATTTTCTAGACCATGGTAGACGTATGTCAAACCTCATACCCTTATTCCTGATTATTTCAGGTTCCTTCATAAGGCAACATATTAGAAACCTACTTGAATGAACTTGGTTTATATTTTTCAGAAATGTGTCTAATGGATCATGCTGTGAAATATCATGGGAACATAAAAATATCCTTTAAAATTATAACAGCACAAAAATAATAACAGTGCTTGAATTGTGAAAGATCAAAGGGTAATTTTTTTCAAATGTTAGGTACTTTACTATAAACAAATTTAGAAATCCAGTTAATGATATGCTGTGGAAATATTTAAGGAGTGAAGTGTCCTAATACCTGCAACTTCTTTTGAAATGCATCAAAAAATGAGATGCCTTGATGAACAGATAGAAGGACGGATAAATGAGATATGTAATAAAGCAAAAATAGGAAATGCAAAATGTTAATGGTAGAATCTAGGTATGATAGACATAGGATTGCTAAATTCACAATTGTTTAATTTTTCTGCGTATTTTAAAATCATCATTCCAAAATTCTGTAACAACTACTTGTGAGCAATTATTTCATTCAAGTTCTTGGTTTTATCAGCTACCATCCTCTCAAGGGCCTCGTTTCATAAATTTGGTCTGTCCTACACCACGTTCTCATTTTCTACTTGTTCTCTCTACCTTTCATCACTTTTAATTGTGTGTGTGTGTGGTTAAAATAGAAATGTATTCCAATTAGTCTTATAGAAGAAAGGCTTATGTACTACTCACAATTTTCAAGCTACAGAACCTAACTCATTCTGACACAGGCAACATGGAGAATTCACTTAACTCACAAGTCCAGCTGCAATGGGTGGGGAATCTGGAAGCTTCAGGCACAGCTGGATCCAGGAGCTCAAATTACGTTGTCAAATATCTACCTTTTTCCATCCCTGTCCTCCTTTTACAATGTTGGTGTCTTTTCAGACACGGCAAGGTTATTTGAGAAGCAACTGTATGAGGGGTAGGATTGTAGGACTGTCTGACATGTCCATTGTAAAAACCTCTCTTATTCTGGAAAAATCCCCCCTTGAACCTGTGTCTCCTTATAGCTATCACCTTATCCCTTGCCACATTTTTTGGAAGCTTCATCTGCATTCATTTTCCTTCTTCCCCATCTCAAAACTGCTCCTCGGTTCTCTGCAATCTGGATTCTGCTGCCACAGCTTGGAAACTGCTCTTACAAAAGTGACCAATGACATCCCAATTGAGGAAGCTGCAAAAAAGTTCAGTTCTTATCTTACTGGCCCCCTCTGTGCAGCATCTGACTGTACTGACCACTTGCTTATTTGCTTACTTTGTATTCTCCCACTAGCAGACCCTGAGATGGGACTTGGGTTCAAAGAGTTTATCTGAAAGATGATCTCAAGGAGCATCAGTGAGGAAGTAGAAAAAAGTGAGACACAGAAGAGAAAAATGCCAATAAAAAGGCGTTAATAAAAAAGGCCTTCCTCAGTTTTTCATCTGGACTGTGACAATTTCCTACTGGGTCACCTTGCCTGGGTGTTGCCTGCCTGAATCCATCCCTCAAAATGCAGTCCGGGAAACACATCTGACACCCCGCTCCCTGCTCCAAGTCTTTTCCTCTTTCCAGGCCCCACCAGATAAATCCCTGTGTCCTTGGCATTCGGTACAAGGCCTTCCACCACTTAACCCTTATTTGCCTTTCTTGTCATTTCTTGCCATGGTCTCACCTATAGTTTTCTGTTTTGTTTTGTTTTGTTTTAAGATTTTACTTATTTATTTGAGAGAGAGAGCTTGCGAGAGAGAGGGAGAACACAAGCAGGGGAGAGGGAGAAGCAGACTCCCCCGCTGAGCAAGGAGCACAATGCGGGGCTCGATCGCAGGACCCCGGGATCATGACCTGAGCTGAAGGCAGACACTTAACCAACTGAGCCACCCAGGCACCCTCCTATACCTATAGTTTGCACTCTAGTACTCAATGACTGTGGGACACCCGACACTCTTTCACACCTTCTTGTCTCTGCCAAGGTGATATTCCTCTGCTTAGAGCACTCTTCCCACTCTCCATGCCTACAATGTCTTACACAACCTCCCTGACTAGACCAGGCAGGTTTCCTCCATGTCTCATTGCATCTTGAGCAAACTTTTACATTGGCACCATTCATGCTATTGTATCAACACAATCTGTTCCCTTTTTCCATCTCCCATACTAGACCATAGGGACTGCAAAGATAAAGGTCACATATTATTCAGTAGGCACTTAATAAATAATGAGCTGAACTGTAAAAATACTAATAGTACCATTACTGACATCTCTCAATTCAAGCGTATAAAATTGATTATAATTTGTTTTTGGACAGTTACAAGAACTATTTCCTGAGGGAGTGAGAGAGTGAACAGCAAGGAGGTCTGTTTCACTCTGCATACGAGTATGCTGGAACCAGCCAAATGCCTATGGGCTAAGTTGCTGGAGCTGGTGAAGCAGGGAGGCCAATAATCCCACTCTGTGCTCCTTGGCACTCTCTGGTGAATTGGCTAGGGTCTCCAAGATCTGGAATTGGCTCCAGCCCCTAGGCTGAAGATTTGCTTTTATAGATAAGTACCGAGAATTTAAGCTGTTCTTCAGCTTACCTACTTTAACTGGATGTAAACTTAATTCCGCAAAAACAGGTGACTTGATTGTTATCTGTTGAGATACCCAGAATAGGTTGTTAGAAAAGTGTTTAGTCGGGGCGCCTGGGTGGCTCAGTCGTTGGGCATCTGCCTTCGGCTCAGGTCATGATCCCGGGGTCCTGGGATCGAGCCCCGCATTGGGCTCCCTGCTCGGCGGGGAGCCTGCTTCTCCCTCTCCCATTCCGCCAGCTTGTGTTCCCTCTCTCGCTGTGTCTCTCTCTGTCAAAAAATAAATAAAAAAAAAATCTTAAAAAAAAAAAGTGTTTAGTCAACATTCATCATTTATTCATTCAACTAATATTTTGTTTTAATTCATTTTTTGAAAAATAAATGTAAACAGTAAATAGTAAGAAAAGGATATAAATCAGTGCTATCTAAAACATCATTCTTCAATAATGAAAATATTCTGTATCTGTGTCTTCCAGTATGGGAGTCACTATCCGTATGTGGCTATTAAGAAACGTGGCTAGTACAACTGAGAAACTGAATTTTATTTTATTTTAGTTCAATAAACACATGAGACTAGTGGCCAATAGATTAGTGCAAGGTGGATAATAAAACCTCTCTTACCCTTTGTCTCCCCTCAACCATCAAGTCCTTCTCCTCAGAGGTATCCATTATTATCAACTTCTTTTTTTTTTTTTTAAGATTTATTTATTTGACAGAGAGAGACACAGAGAGAGGGGGAACACAAGCAGGGGGAGTGGGAGAGGGAGAAGCAGGCTTCCCGCGGAGCAGAGAGCCCAATGCGGGGCTCGATCCCAGGACCCTGGGATCATGACCTGAGCAGAAGGCAGACGCTTAACCGACTGAGCCACCCAGGCGCCCCTATTATCAGCTTCTTAAACATATTTCCCGTAATACTCTGTATATTTACAAAATATGTATGTGCACAAATAGCAGCATACAAGTTCCACAAACCACTCTGAATTCTGGGTTTTCCCTTAAGATATTTTGTCAATATTTCCATATCAGAATATAGGATTGCATCATACAGAAGTACTGCAGAGTATTCTTTTTGTGTGTGTCATAATTAGTCCTCTATTCATGGACATTTTGTTTGCTTTAATATTTTTCTGCAAAGACAATTTATCATGAATGTTTCACAATCCCCAAGACCATCCATATATTTCATGATTCATTAGAAGAACTTTCAGATCTCAGGATATAGTTGTGCTCCCAGCTAAGGTTTATTACGGCAAGAGGATACATAACAGGCCAAGCAAGTGGAAAAGACACAAGCAGAGCCTGAAGAAATCCAAGCATAGGCTTCCTACTATCTTTTCCTCCAGTGAGAGGACACAGACTGTGCTCCTTCCTTCAGCCCCAAAACATGCGGTAACATGCGTGCCATGGTTCCGCCCAGGGAAACCCACTGGAGACTCACTGTTACGGTTTTCCCTGGGGACTGGTCACATAGATAACCCCTGCTTAGCAACTACCGAAGCTCCAAATTTCCATTAAAAAAGCAGGTGTTCGGTGCCCCAAGTGGGTAAAACAGCCTTAGCACTTTGGCAACATTTCGTATCAGTTCAGGGAACTGTTTACCAGCCAAGTTGCCAGAAGCCAAGCAAGAGCCAACCTTGTCAGCAAGCCCTTCTAAGGTAGCAGCTGCAGACTTGCTATGTGTGTGCATAATGAACATCTTTGCACATGCCCGATTTTTCACAGGTGCAAGTATATCTGTAGGACAAATACCTGGACACAGAAATGCCACATCAAAAAGAATGAACATTTCTACTATTAATAGATATTGCTGAACTGTACCAATTTATACTTGTACTTGCAATGTATCAGAGTATTCTCCTAATTGCCACAAACACAGTGAAACAAATATTTAAAAATATTTACTATGTACAAAGCAACATTCTAGGTACTGGGAATAGAGCACTAAAGAAGGCAGAGGTTCTGGCTTACATTCCATAGGACAAAAGGCAGAAATAAACAAGTAAAAGAGTAAGTGAACAGAGTAATTTCAAATCACAGTAAATCATATGAAAAAAAGGAGAATTAGATCACGTAATATATGAGGGCAAAAGGAACTACTTTGGATTCAGTAGTCAAGGAAGTTCTCTCTGATAAAATGATCTTTGAGATAAGATCTCAATTATAAAAAAAAGGGATCCCAAGACTGCAGGCAGAGGCCTACCAGAGGAGCCTGAGGGAATAGTCGATAGGCCACCAGGCAGGAACGGAAGGAAGGTCTCTATGACCACAACATAGTGCTGGAACAAAGGGAAGAAGAGTTCAAGTTAAAGTCAGAGAGAACAGTAGGGGCTTTCTGTCAATGTAAGAATTTGGGGCTTCATTCTGAATGCTGCTGGGAAAAGTAACTTCATGCATGCAGTCTTTTGATCCCCTTTTGGCTACATAAGAATGGGTCTTGGGGCGCCTGGGTGGCTCAGTCGGTTAAGCGTCTGCCTTCGGCTCAGGTCATGATCCCAGGGTCCTGGGATCGAGTCCCACATCGGGCTCCCTGATTGGCGGGAAGCCTGCTTCTCCCTCTCCCACTCCCCCTGCTTGTGTTCCCTCTCTCACTGTGCCTCTCTCTCTGTCAAATAAATAAATAAATAATAAAAAAAAGAATGGGTCTTGGGCCTTCCTTACCAAAAACTGAAGAGTACTCATAGCCTCACAGTCTGTGCTGAGCTTATCACCTTGTGTGCGTTTATCTTTCCCTGTTTCAGACTCATGTGTGTACTCTCTTGGTCTGTTTATGTGTGGGGGCCCTATGGCAGCCTCGTCAACCCCACTACTCTGTGCCATGCAGTGAGGGGACAGGAAGTACAAGAAGGGCACACAGGCCAACGGCACAGCATCAGCTGTGATGGAGGGCCCATTGGCCATCTGATGCCCACTATTGAAGCTGATCTTGCTGTTTCTTCCCTATGTGAGTAAAGCGTTGCTCCATCCAGGGCTCGCCTGCATTTTGGTTTCCTTGGCAACCCCGATACCAAGATGCACGGGACAGAAGTGTTCAGACTTCTACCTCTAGTGATGGGTAAGATGCCACTTGCTCATCAAGTCCAATATGAAACTTTTGGAAGATTTTAAGTAGGAGACAAAAGTGTTCAGTAAGCAACTGTGTAGAGAATGGGTTTTAGAAAAGTAAAAAGAAAAGCAGAAAGAATTTGGAATTTATTACAGCACTCCAGGTGAGAAACGATGGCGATTAAACTGCAGTAGGAGCAGGGGGGTCAGAGGAAATGAAGCCAACAAGAGTAGCTGAGAGTTTGGGTGAGTGTGTGTTGGGGACTGAAACCAACATGATCTCTGTCCCTGGGTCAAACAATCCTGGGACCAGGCATATTTTCTTTTCCCTATGTTAAACACTAATGAGAACAAGGATAAAATAACTCAGCTAATTGCTTGAGAAAACACTTGCTCCTTAAACACAAGATTGTGGAACCAATGAAATCGTTTACCCAAGGACACTAACAGCATCAACTACTGCCTCGATGTTCCTACTTATCCAAAGCTATTAGGTCATAAACTCCATCTAATCTCAACCAGTTTCTTGTTTCATAAAACCCACCTTACAAATCACCCAGCCCAGGCCCTAAAACGCTGTAAATATCCTCCCTGAAGGTCCAGAAGGCGTTGGGAGAGAAGGAGAAAGAAGCAAAGAGAGTCTTCCAGAAGATGATTATCCTACCGCTATTACTGTAGTTTCAAAGTCTTAGTATGGATCCTGGTAGAGTGAGTCCCCGGTTAACATTCAAAATGCTTGGTCTACGGCAAACCCATTGACTAAATGTCTCAATGCCCCAAGCTCCTATTCTTCTCAATAAGGTACACATATAAAGTTAAACCCCAGTCCACCTTCAAAAAAGGTGAAATAATGTTATATAAAACATGGAGTAGCTTGAGGGGAAAATTGAACTTTATGAAATCAAGAAACTGTGTTATTTTCTGATTGGAGTGGAACTTTTAACTCACATTCAACCATCTATCTCTTGAAATACAAGATGAGATTTTCTGATTCCTTGGGAAGTGCCTGGAAACCAACCTAATCATGTTTTACATGAATTTAGATTCTGTCAAAATAGGTGACAGAACTAGCATCTGGGTGTTAATTTTCCTTCAAGTCGTAGGAAATAGATGATAATCCCAGAGCCAGCAGGGCCTTAAAAATAGACAGAATCCTAAATTACACAGAATAATGATATATAAAACAAGGAGTACACATATTGGCAGGTAACCATATAAGGCTTTACTCAGGTTAAGCAAAGTTCAATTTTAAAATATTACTTTTCTCAAAAGAACCCATGCTTATTATCATAGGTATATTAAAGTTTGGGGCTGACTTTGCAATGCATAGAAATCTTTGTTCGAAAGGAGAGAAAATAACTATACGTCTCTGTGGTTTGAATTTTTTTTCCCCTGTGAATATTTCTCATCCTGATACATTGCATGGACCAGATGCTACACCAAACCAGTATAAATCTTTTCAATGAAAACACAATAGTTACTCAGAAAAATGAAGGCCTATAAACAGTGTGTTCGGTATACCATCTTGCAAAATCTAAATATAGTGCTGGGTCAACTCCTTTAGGTCACTAAACAGAACTGCTGGCAAATCCAGACAATTACTTTCTGTATTTTTTCCCCTGAACATTTTCACCACCTGTCTTCATGTCTGACCTCTCCAGTCATTTCAAGCAGTTCACAAAAGGAAGAAGGAAAAAAACCTGGCAAGCCCATATGCCAAACTAAATCATATCCAGGAGACCAAATGCCTGCTGAATCCAAGAAATGGTTATTTATAGACCTGTAATTAGTGATCCAAACCCCAGGGAGTATTTTGTTTTCCTTTTAACCTTAAACTCCTCTCGGCTCCTATATATTCTCATACTAAATGTGATGCTGTACAGCTCTGCCATGTATTAGAAAACAACCTAGTAATTATTGTGGGAAATGTGCACTTCACAGTATGTCTCGTTTGCCTCATGTTTTTAGTGGTCAATTATTCTTCAAAATAAGATCAGAGCCTAATTTTCCCTGGTTGGCCATCAGAAAACTCAGCAATGTTTCACCATGCAGAAATTAGGAGACGTATTAAAAATAAAAAGCAACTTTTAATTAGTAGTGATATTTCAATATCTTTAAGCCAAAATGGTGTTATTTAAGAATCGGGTGTTCAAATAGGAAAAACAGAACCAGGCTTACTGTATTATCACAGATTCAATAACTGAGAAATGAGTAATGTAGGACTAAAAGTATGCCGCTCTATTATCAATTGTTCTGAATATTTAACAAGTCCAGGAGTCTACAATTGCTTAATTAAAATTTGCCCAGTAGAAACAGGCATTTTGCTTCTAGCGGTGAGAAACAGACACCAGAAAGCAAAAGAAGAAAATGATTAAAGATCCCATGCAAAGAATTTCAAAGGATTCATGTAGATCCTCTCCCTTCCATGAGGGAGAGCATAATGCCTCCCTGCTTACGTATGGGCAGTGCCTGGGGACTTTCTTCCAAAGAACCCAGCACGGAAAGGTCAAACGAGAGAGTACCTTTGCAGCGGAGATCAGCCGGGTGATCAAGGTCAGTACCAACAGTGATGACTCATGATGACAGTATGTACCCCCAATATGATATGATGAGAATGGCCGTTCGCCTCTGGATATTACTCTCCAAAACCCATAACCCCAGTCTAATCATGAGAAAAACACCAGACAAATTCCAGTAGAAGGACATCCTACAAAATACCTGACCAGTAATCCTCAAAACATTTAAGGTCATCCAAAACAATGACAGTCTGAGAAACTGTCACAGTCAAGAGGACCCCAAGGACACATGACAACTAAATGTAAAATAGCATCCTGGATGTAATTCTCTAACATAAAGAGGACATTATGTAAAAACTAAGGATATCGGAAGAAAGTTTGGACTTCAGTTAACAATGTATCAATATTGGTTCATTAACTGTAATAAATGTACCATAGTAATACAATACATTAATAATAGGAGAAACTGGAATATATGGGTACTCCCTGAACTACCTTTCTAATTTTATCTGGAAATCTAAAACTCATGTAGAAAATAAAATGTCTTTAAAATGATAGTAATACATGTGAGCACATGAGCTCCTGGATCTTGGTTTCTAGTACTAAAGTTTCCTTGGAGAAATAGCTGATTCTTGGACTAGAGCAAGAAATAAAGCCTGGAGCACCTTGTAACATGAGAAAGTAAGAAAGTGATCACACACAGACACAGACACACAGACCCACAAGAACCAACTAATAGCACTCCTAACAGACAAAGCTGTAAAAATTAATCATTTAGCTTTTACCACTGTTACAAGGAGGAAAGAAATGAATATTGATTGCAGGCTGTTTGTCAACCAGGCACTGCGTTAACGCTGAGCATTCATGCTACATTTAATCTGAGAACAACGCTGTGAGGTAGATGTGATTACCTCAACTTTACAAATGAGGAAGCTGAAGGTCAACAAGTTAACTTGCCCAAGGTCACACATGTCTCAAGGATGAAACCTGGTTTTAAATTATAGGATTGCTTAGCTCCTACATCCATACTTTTTTCACTATCCAGTGCTGCTTCTAATTCAAATTCACTCTTCTTTGGTCATGAAATTTTGTCTTAAATCACCTAAAGTTTTCTGCTAAATAACCCATTAAAGAGCCTTAGAAAATGGATGGGGAGGGGAACCTTATTTTAGAATTTATTATTATTATTATTATTATTATTATTATTATTATTCTATTAGTGATCACGATGGACAAATCACAAACAAGCTGCAAAGCAGAAGAAATGATAAAGCTCTCCACCCCAATCAAGGGACCCACAGGTCAACTGTTCTTGGAACTGTAATTTGCATCCCAGCAGTGACATCTAATAGTCTGCCCCTTAAAAAGCAGAATGTTTCTGCTTCATTTCCGTTTACGTAGCCTCCAGGAGAATCAGTTTGTGCTCCAAATTCATGAGTAAACAGCTAATAGAACCTTGGCATGACCTCCTCAGAAGAAAGAACCCAACATACCTTGAAAGGTTGTTCCCATCAAGCTGTCACTCTAGAAAGGCCAAGAGGGATCTAGTTAAATAGAGCATCACCAGGGACTGGTGTGATGATGCACAGTAAAAAAAACAAAACCAAAAAGCACCACCACCTAGCACAGCATATACCCTGCCCAAGTTGGGATTACATTACGTACCGCACATCTCCACTCCCATCTTTCCTGCCTGTCCTGACCAGCCACATCATATGTTTCTGGCTTACCTTGTCACCCAAAGGAAGGTCTCAGTATCCAGATGCTGACCCAGTGACTTGCCAGTTTTGTGTTTAATCAATATTCTTCCACATTGCTCTTGTTGAAGCTATTTCTTCCTTGTAGATAAGTAACTCACATTGGTTGTTTTGGGACTGTAGGAGTTTAAGTGTTTTCTTCCTTTGACCTGTATACCTAGTGGTCCGTTCTAACCACATTTTCAAGTTCTAACCTAAACACTGTCTTGGGAATTGTGTAGCCTGGAAAGTTTAAGTCCTAGAGAATGGTGAGGTCTATGAAACATCCCATAATATATTTTTCTCACTTGGGGAGTACATTCTCTCAGACACCCTTTTTGTCCTTCCAAATTGTGCTCTTTATTATTATTTAGTCGGTTTTATATGTAGATCATTTTCGTTATATCTTTATTAACAAGCACTATATAGCATATGAAACAACTTTTTAAATCATCTTAGAGTCGGACCGTGTTATTTCCCTATATTTTTTTGCATATGGAAACTCTAATCATTGAAGAATAGAGTAGTTGGTTGAAAAATATCAGGCCTTATTGAGAAGGCATCTGAGAAGGCATCTGAGGCCTTCCAAATTGGGCTTACAGACTCTGGGAAACTTTTATGAGTCCACAGCTCATGTTTAAAAGGCTTGACGTACAGTAAACCAATTTGAGTTTCCATGTCAAAGAAAAAGCCCTGCCATTTGGGCTAATTTCTTGGGGGTGGGTGAGGGCATCAATTAATAAAAATTACTAATCTTTCGAGCGCCTGGGTGGCTCAGTCGTTAAGCATCTGCCTTTGGCTCAGGTCATGATCCCAGGGTCCTGGGATCGAGCCCCGCATCGGGCTCCCTGCTCCGCGGGAAGCCTGCTTCTCTCTCTCCCACTCCCCCTGCTTGTGTTCCTTCTCTTGCTGTCTCTCTCTCTGTCAAATAAATAAATAAAATCTTAAAAAAAATTACTAATCTTTCTGCAAATAAATTATGAAACAATTTTAAACAATTCCTTTTCCTTTCTTAAAAAAATGTGTGGCTAACTTCCAAATAAAATGTATATTCTGCCCACCTTACAGAAATCAGCAACAGTAGAGGTGACAAAGTTTTATAACCAGAGTTTGAAAAATATTATTTCTCATGTTTTCCCACAGTAACAGTCCGGGGAATATTTGCTCTTATGAGATAACCAAGAAGCTAACGCTGCATAATACTCTGGCAATTTGCCTCTCTGGACAAGGGTGGGAAAAGCAAGTATTCAGACTCTGGGAAAAGCCATCTCCAAGGTAACCCCCCTGTTTACCCTTCTTTGGGGAAGTTGTATGAGTGCAGGATGCTCCGTGTCTAGGCAGGTGACTGGCAGAAAGAGCTTTCAGAGAAGAGGTCAACAAAGCCCCTTCCCAGCAAACACCTCAGGCAGCCGTTAGCTTATTAGACTTCTTTGGTAATTAAATGTCTGTGTAACAGCCCAAAGCCACATGCTAACACGAAAAATGAAAGCTCTGAGAATTTGGCCCTGCATCTAATGGCTGACAGAGAGAAATGGCCAAAAAGAGAGATGGGGTTGACGCAAGGTTGGAAGTAGTTGCAGAAGGAATGGACAGAGCTCAGAGCTTCTCTCTCTCTCTCTCTCTCTCTCTCTCTCTCTCACACACACACACAAGCACCCAGTGTTCCTAATTAAATTTGGATTATTTGAGAGTCATTCCCTTTCCTGTCACAAACTGTTTTAGAAAGGATTAAACACAATGCTAAAAAAGAGATTGGGGGTTCACAAACCACTAAACAAACTCTTAATAGGTCAAATTAAAGCCTGCTTCCCAGTACAGAAAAACCTGGGAAATGTACATATGGGGTCTTACCATAGTTCATAATAGATTTTGTACAAAAAAGGGTGGAAGAAAGAGCCAAAATGTACCATAGATATAACTGTATGCTATTTGAGTCCCACTTAAGAGATCTGCTAAATTAGAAAAACAATTTAAAAGGATTTTTTAAAAGATTAAGATTCTGTCATTTTTCATCAAGGAGTGTGTTGTCTGGCAGGGTGGTAAAAAAAAGCATATTCTACAATCAGAGCAGTAATGGAGGCCCAGGGAAGGAGAGAACCCATATGTTTAGAAGTAAGAGTAGGATCTTTATGGATGAAGCATATTTGAAGTAAGCAACAAAAGAAAGGAACATTGAGTCTTGATAGGTGGAGTCAGGAGAAATAGTGTCTAGGAAAAGAGGCAATGGCTAAAAATTAATAATAATATAATAGAGTATATTAATATTATATAATGTATAATTAAAAATATGTTATATCTAAATATATCATTAATATGTTATATAATTATATATAAGCTATAATAATATATTATGCATTACAATATTTATATATTATATTATATATTATAATAATATATTATAATTATAATTATTATTGTTGGTACACAGAATTGGCAATTTGTTTAGAGCAGTGGTTATCAAAGTATGGTTCCTGGACCAGCATGTACCAGCATCATATGGAAACTTGTTAGAAATGTAAATTCCTGCAAAGAAGATATTCATATGAATATCTTCATACATGAAAGGTACATACATGAAAAGGAGCTCAACATCATTAATCATCAGGGAAATACAAAGCAAAGCCACAATGAGATATCATTTCACACCTGTTAGACTGGCAATCATCAAGAAAGACAACTCCATATTCGTTGCAGCATTATTTACGAGAGGCAAGACATGGAAACAACCTGTGTCCATTAATAAATGAATAGATTAAAATGTGATAGATATACATATATATATCAAATTAAATATATATATAATGAAATAAAAGGCAAGGGAATCCTGCCATTTGTGACAACACGGATGGACCATGAAGGCATTTTGCTAAGTAGAATAAATGAGACAGAGAAAGACAAATACTGCACAATCTCACATATATGTGGAATCTAAAAAAAAATGAAACATAGAAGCAAAGAATAGATTAGCAGTGGCCAGAGGCTCAGGGCAGGGGAGGGGAAGGGGAGAATGGCACTTTATTCTCCACTTGTAATGGTTTCTATTCCTGCATTCTTTTAATTCTCTTATTTCATAAATATGTGATTTTTATAGGGACATTCTAATTACTTTCTGAGGTAGCTAGAAATTAAAGATGTACATAAACATTATAAATATTTCCAGGTCTGGGAAACAAAAGATGCAAAGCTGATTATTTCATAGCAGACTGCATCATAATGAAGGGATATTAGTATTCAGAGATTAATAACTTTTAGTTATTTTTAAAATAATTTAATGTATATACTATAAGGAACATGCAGGAATAAACGTTGACATGAGCCTAAAGAATTGAAACTGTGATATTCAGTGCCTAAGTGTAATAATCTACCCAGGTTTTTTGGGATGGAAATCAATAAAAGTTCTCAGTGGTGAGAAAGCTCCCTTAGCTAACAAGTTGATAGTAGAAGACTATATCACCTGTGTAGAGAATTTGTTACACCTGGAAAGAAGAGGGCACTAGGAAGTAGGGGGTAGGAGTTTTGGCTTGAAGGGGTTCCCAATGATCTCCCCTGGGAATAAATGAGTCTCTAAATAAATAATAAAGGCAATGGATAATAATCCATTAAATAAAATAGGAACCCATGAGCCTAAAACTGTAATAAATGAATGAATGAGTGAATGAATGCATAAAAGAATGAATGAGGGGCACCTGGGTGGCTCAGTCTGTTAAGCATCTACCTTCAGCTCATGATCCTTCAGGTCATGATCCCAGGGTCCTGGGATTGAGCCCTCTGTCGGGCTCCCTGCTCAACGGAGAGTCTGCTTCTCCCTCTCCCTCTGCCAGCCACCCCTGCTCACACGCTGTCTCTCTTTCAAATAAATGAATAAAATATTTAAGAAATTTTTTAAAAAAGAATGAAAACTTTGATAAGAAAGAGTTACCTCAAACTGCCTTTGCAAAAATTACTTATTAATTGCAAGAGGAAAAGAATAGTTTTATGGTGGAGAAGCCTGTCAGGCATGACCTTGATCAAGTGATCAAAATGAAAATCATCGGACATAGAAAATATCGAAATCATGTGCCACCTGAAGGGACGTGATGAGAAGAGCACAGTATCACTTCTGAGATCGGCCCGACAAGGATGCCTGCATCTAATCAGAAAAAAAAATGCCCACATGAGGAGCATTTTACAGAATAACTGGTCTGAAACTCAAGGAAAGACTGAGAAACTGACCCAGACAGAAAGACACACAACAATTAAATGCAACATGTGATTCTGGACAGGATACTTTTGCTATAGATCCATTACTGAAAAAAACTAAAGAAACTCGAATGGGATCTCAGAATTAAATGTTCACCATATGTTGATGCTAACTTCTCGATTTTGATGGTTGTATTATGACTCTCTGTGAGAATGTTCTTGCCTGTAAGAATTACGTGAATAAATATGCAGAGGTGACAAAGCGTCATGGTAGCAATTTACCCTAAGGTGGTTCTGTAAAAACAAAGTTCTTTTACTGTACTTGCACCATTTTGAAATGTTTGAGAACGTTTCAAAATAAAAAACCACCAATAAAAAATAAAACAGAAAGTTTTGGCTTTGGAAAGGACTGCACTCATTGCCGGTGCTTGAAATCCAATGTGAGATTACAGAGCCAATGCCTATCCCAGACTGTCCCAGACTTCTGGTTATGCTAATAAGCAGGGAAAGAAGTTCCAGCAGTGGGGGTAGAACAGAGCACCAGGAAGCTAACCTGAGTCATTAAAGGAGGCAAAGTGCCTGGAGGGTGAGTGGCCAGTCCCAGGACAAGTCAGGCAGGAATCAGAACTCTAGTCCTGTGTGGAGTTCAGCGAAGACTCTGTGGAGTTTAAGGAAATGTCAGGCACCGAAGCCCAGCTAGCCAACAAGGTAAGGAGCAGCACACAAGAGTCATGTTCAGAAGAGGAATGGCAATGGTGAGAGGCTGAGTCTCAGAGCATTCCTTCAGCTCTTCCCCTCTATTCATTGCAGGATTCTTTTTATTAGCAAAAAACTGTGGGAAAAAACTTAAACGTCCATCAACAGGTGACTGCTTGAATAAATTGTAATACAGCCATACAATCTAATGCTTCACAACCATGCAAAAGATGTGACTTAGCTATCTCTTCTGACTGCAAGTCCAGAGAGCAGGCAATTGATCTATACCATCATGTCCTGCTCTATCCCTGGTGCCTGAAAAGAGCAGGGCATGTAGCAGTTGTTCAATAAATATTTGTTGAATATATAAACGAGTAAATATTAATTTTTTTAAAAAGTTTACAAAATAGTATGAATAGTCCACTCTCATCTAAGTTTTATGTGGATGTCCCAAGTTCTCCAGTTTTTATCCTTTTCCTTTAAGTATTGAAATCTAACCACTCTAACCCTAATCACTTTTAACTTTTTTGTTGTTGTTTTGGTGGGGGCCTATTTCTAGGGGAGGGGGGCTTACTCTCTCTAAAAAGCTGCCTGTCACCTCTCAGTCCAATTCCCTGCTCAGCCTCTTGCCAGCCCTCCCTCCAGCATGTCTCTGTCCTGTCCCCCACTGCATGGCACAAGCATGGACTGTCTCTTTCTCCGTTCCCTCTGTAGCCATGAAGAAAAGGCTGTTTTATACAGTGTATTTGCATTGGAGATCTGTGAACAAGGAATGGTCATCACAACTTAGTACAAAGAACAATTTGAAAACGAAAATGGGGCATCACTCACGATTCCTAAAAGCACAGGGCAGGCTTTCTGGTACTTGCGGACTTACCAATTCCCAGCATCCCCATGAAACCCCCTCATCGGCTCTTTACTGTGGAGCCCACACTCCCATATCCTATTTTCCCATAGCCTGGGCTCTCTTCATCATATATACCCCAAGCTCATGCTCATGTAGCTCTAACAGTGAAAACAGCACCTACTTTATAACACACAGCAGTCTTGGTTTCTTCTGGGTCTTAAGTGCTTTCATTCAGCTAATCCTTGAATCTTTACTTTTCACAGCCACTAAACCAACCCACCACTATTTTCTCCCACCAATATGCAGGAATCTCCCTAAAACAGTTTTTCTGCCCTCCTAGATCAATCGACTCAAAGCAAAGGCTATTTTGGAAATAGTAAATGTCCTCGCCTCGTTGTGCATAGATATAATCAGAAAGAATCTATAGCAAACCATTAACAGTAGCTGTGTCAGGCAGATGAAGCACCAGGGGTTGAAATCATGAATACCCACAGGACAAGGCAAGCAACAAAACCAAGTGAATCAGGCTGACGTAAGAAATTGCTTCAAGAGAAGCAACAAAGTTCACAGGAGCATTGCTTTGCCAGACATGTGCCTAATTTACTTTAACAAGTTATGAATATTTATATAATGTATTCAGGTTACCTAAATATAGGTAGGTTTCCCTAAAATTAATGTATAGATACTTGCTTCAAATCTTCATAATTAAAGAATAGTCTACCCAAATCCTTAATTAGAGCCCAGAAGAAGCAGAGCTGGTGATATTTATCACAGACATCTGAGATTCAGATATATATGTAAACTCTTCTGACCTTTAAGTAATAGCTCATTTAAAAAAAGAATAAAATGACAAATCACCCAATTTAAAAAATGGCCAAATAGTCTAGACAAACATTTCTCCAAAGAAGAAATACAGATGGCCATGAACAACATGAAGAGATACCATCAACCATCAGGGCAAAATACATTGAAACTACAAATTGAAATAAGATACCTCTTCACATTCACTAGGATAACTAAAATCAGAAAGTCAAATAATAAATGTTGGGGAGGATGTGGAGACGTTAGGACCCTCATATACTGCTGGTGGGAATGTAAAATAGTGCAGCTTCTTTGGCAAAGAGTCTGGCAGTTCCTAAAATGGTTAAACGCAGAGTTTTACCACATGATCCGGCAATTCTACTCCTAGCTACATATCCAAGAAAAAAGAAAACCAACATCCACACAAAAACTTGTACAAATATATTCACAATAGCCAAAAGTAGAAACCTCCCAAATGTCCACCAACTGATAAATGAAAAAACAAAATGGGGTCTATCTATACCATGGAATATTATTTGGCAATAAAACAGAGTGCAGTACTAATACATGCTACAACGTGGATAAACCTTGGAAACATTATACTAAGTGAAAGAAGTCCTCCTCAAAAGACCACATATTGTATGATTCTACTTTAATTAAATCCCCAGAATAGACCTATAGAGACAGAAAGCAGATTCATGGTTGCCAGAGTTCGGGGAAGAATGGGGAAAAGTGGGAGGTAACTGCTCATGGTTACACAGTTTCTTCCTGAAATAATTAAAATGTTCTTTTTTTTTTTTAAAGATTTTATTTATTTATTTGAGAGAGCACATGAGCACACAAGCGGGGGGAGGGGCAGAGGGACAAATAGACTCCCTGCTGAGTGCAGAGCCCCATATGGGACTCAACCCAGGACCCTGAGATCATGACTTGAGCCAATGTCAGATGCTTAACTGACTGAGCCACCCAGGCACCCCAATAATTAAAATGTTGTAAAACTGATTGTGGTGATGGATGCACAACTTTCTGAATATACTAAAAGCCACTGAATTGTTCATTATAAATGGGTGAATTGTATGGTAGGTGAATCATATCTCAATAAAACTCTTTAAAAAATACCAAGTGACGCAAACAAAATGTGTCTTCAGGTCTAATGTCACCTGCAGACCCTTAAGTTTGGGATCTTCACTCTCTACTTTCTCATTTATTGAATGTGTTATAATGAGTATTGTATTGGTAAGCTCTTGCTGCCATAACAAAAACCACAGAGTTGGTGGCTTAAAGAACAGAAATTGATTTCTTATCATTCTGGTGGCTGAGAAGTTCAGGTTAAGGTGCTGGCCAGGTTTCATTCTGAAGCTTCTTCTTTCGGCTTGTAGGCAGCCACCATTCTCTGTGTGTTCATGTGACCTCTTTGTGCACGTGGGAGGAGAGGGAGTGAACAACCTGTCTGGTGTCTCTTCTTACAAGATCACTAATCCCATCTTGGGGGTTCCACCCTCCTGAACTCACCTAACCCTGATTACCTGCCAAAAGCCCCATCCCCAAATACTATCTCATCGGCAGTTAGGGCTTCAGTTTTGGTAGGACACAAACATTCAGTCCATAACAAGCATGAATTATGCTGTAATTTTAAAACTATAAGATTTATTTATTTATTTTAAAGAGAGAGAGAGAGAGAGAAAGAGAGTGTGTGTGAGTGGGGGGGGAGGAGCGGAGGGAGAGGGAGAGAAGCAGACTCCACGCTGAGCAGGGAGCCCAAGGCAGGGCTCGATCTCACGACCCTGAGATCTTGACCTAAGCCAAAACCAAGAGTCAAACGTTCAACCAACTGAGCCACCCAGGCACCCCTGCTTAAAATTTTTTAAATAAAAATAATGAAATCTCTACTTCTTATCTTTTATCTTAAAGATTGGAATGTAAGCTTCATGAGGATGCAGATTTAGTTACTGGTGAATCCTGGCTATCTGACATAGAGCTGGCACTCAGAAATATTTGGGAAGGAAGGAAGGAAGGACAGACTAACATGCAGGGGTCTAGGGCTAAGCTTACAGGTGGGGATTAAGAACACAAAGCTATAGAACGTACTCCAGGGGCTACAGAGGCTAAGTGTCAGGCATTTTGGGAACTTCATCCTAAATTTCACCTCCTTCATTCAGGTGCCAGTGTTTGTCTAAGCCTAACCTCAATTTGAAAGACAAGCAGTGAGCTAAGGTTTAAGTAATTCCCCACAAGGCAATCCCCCTGCCCTGATTTAAACAATTTCGAATGACATCAATGTGGCAAGGCCACCTACACATTGACATGGATCAGCACATTGAATGAGAGGTCAGGTGGCAGAGAACCAGTGCAAGCTGCTGTGAGCAATGAGATGACAGGGTCCGGTACACGTCTCTTGGTGGCCCCTGACAGATTGTGCAGCAGCGGGCAGTGAGGTCAAGCATGGCAGGTGCCACCAAAAGCAGCCTGGGATTTTGTCTGCCACTGGGTGGTGCCTATAACTTGTGTCCCTCATCTTCAAGAAATTCATGAGCTTCACAGCATTGCCATGACAGGGGCATTCCTGTAAGCCAAGCAGCTGACCACATCTCCATCTGCTCCTTCAGTGATTTCACCCTCACCTCAGCTCACCTCTGAGTCTCCCTTCCTTTCCTTCCCTCCCACTCCCCCTTGTCCCTTGAACTAACTTTCAGAGGTACGGTCTGACATTTTTTACTTAACAACAGTGTCACAGCAGGGTCTGAAGTAATATCCAACACGATTCTGCTTTCCAATCACACAAGCAAAGAACTCAGCCAGTGGGGAGAAATTTCTAAGAAGCAGCAAAGAAATCAGTACTATGCTCAAAAGAGGCACTTTGAAAGAAATAATGCCTTACATTTGCATAGTCCTTTACACATAACAAAGCACTTTCACATATTCACCCCATCTGATCTCTTTGAATCCTATGATTAGCATCTGGAATCTGAAGCTCCGAGAAGGGAGAGAATACAAACATATTGCAGACTGAATTGAGTGTCTGTACAGGCACTGCTTGCTGGTGGTGTTTAGACGTGTGAACCCATTTAATGTCCACGACAACCTGGGCAGGAGGGGAGTTATTACCCAGTGAGGCAGAGGGCACTCAGAGTTTAGTCAGGATCTCCCAAGCAGCTGGCTCTGAGCACCTGGCTGTGGCCTCTGCCTTTACGCCCCTCCATCTGTGTGTGGCAGAAGCCCAAGTTAGAAAACCATTCTGTCCACTCCAGAACTTTTCTGCCATCCGTTCGTCCAGGTCATGACTGCGGGAAGTGATAGCGCTGAAGTGGTGGGAGTATTTGATTTGAGTTTTAATAAAGGTGGATGATTTATAATCTTGTCTTTCTGGACTTACATATCTTAAAACTACACGTTGTACCTGTATGGATGCACGAGAGAGTTTTCTTCTGACTTTGGTAACTAAAATAAGAGGCATACTCATTAGTCTTTGGAGAAGAGGGTATTATGTGTCCTCCCAACTGCCCTCCTGAAGAAGAGGAAGGAGATGGAGGCTGAGCACAGTGGCTGTGTAGGTGGACAGTTAAAGGGTGGGATGGCTGGAAAAATACGTGTAACAAGATGCGCCTATTTTGCTTCTATTATAATGTGTAGCACCCGGACAACTATAAAAATGTTCTCTTTGAGAACTGTCCCTTAAGAACTTTGCACTGTCAGGGAGACAAACCTTGCAAATATAAAATAACTAGAGAACACCACTAACACGAGTGCTAAACTGTGTGGTGTAGACACGTAAATCTCATCCTGGGCATGAGGATCTAGGGCCATGTGCAGTTTATTGTGTAGAAGCTATACAGTCGTATGTGGCAGTCCTGTAAGGATCCTTTTGTGTGTGGGGGGGTGCGCCCGTGCGTGTGCACGTGTACGCATATGTGTGTGCGCATGTGCGTGTACGCATGTGCGTGTAAGGCAGCGGAAGGTACACGATGGTAGGACTGTGATTATACTTTCAATCTCTACTGATTGAGCAAATACATGTAAGTGTAGATGAATTCAAGAACACCTTGGAATAAGAATGCAGCTCTCCCTGAATGTAGGACCTGCATGCTTTAAATTAAAGAAAGCAAAATGAGTCAGAAAAGATAGGAGACTTTGGGATTTAGGCTATACAAAGAAGAACAAGTAAAATGTGGACTGAAAAATAAGGCTGAAATCATTCAAAGGAGAGGGAAGATGAAGCTAAGGCTCAGATGCAGGCATGAATTTTGAATTTGGGCATTTTATATGGAGTAATGCTATTTTTGACCTCTGCTTTTTTCATGGATTTCTCTGGTCATAATCTAATACAGTCATGCAAGTACCTACATGGAATGAAATTGTCCCTCATGATTTCTTGGACAAATAACCATGGAAGTTATTCTTGTTGCTGTTTTTCCCATCACAATGTTTCTAGGCCACTTAGGTAATTCACAGTTGAAATGTATGGACCAGGCCAGATCATCTTTAGCACATTGTTTATATTCTTACTAGTTGGGAAATTCTAAAGTGAAAACGGTAAAATGCACACTGATTTCAGTAACTACTCAAAGACAAAATTATGTATATAACTAAGATCCTTTTTAGCAAGATCTAGTTAAATGGATCCTGCCATGTCTGGAATATTTAGCCCTCTGGAAGGCTACAAAGGCAGCACTCCTTTTTACCACTAAGTAACCTGCCTATTCATTGTACAACTGTCCTGAGAAATACCAGTGATTATTTCTGATTTTCTAAAGAACATGAAACAATACTGGAAGGAATGATTAAATTCTTCTCAGAGCACAGGGCAAACTTTTTAGCTTTATAGCTTGACATCTGAGATTACACACAGACAACATTCAGTTTCCTATAACCTCAGGCTCACAATATTTTATATCCTAAAAAAGATTGTGTTGTTTCCCAGCTTCAAGACAGAGATCCTAAGGAAGAACAGAGATGTTAGACTCTTTTTTGTGTCCCAGTGATCCAGAGAAATGGAGGCACAGCCAGAGGTGCAGGAATTGTGTTGTTTCACAAGAGAAAGTAGAATGGAGAAAGAAGGATGATGTATCAGTCAGTTCCTGCTACAATAATGCAGCATAACAAAATATTCCAAAGTTCAGGGGACTGCAACATAAGCATCATTTTTTCTTATACACAGGTATTTAGCTTGGCAAGCGTAACAGCTCCAGGCTGTGAGCTGGCTTCACAATGCACATTGGGACCAGATCTACCCCAGATGTCTTTCATCTTCCTTGGAAAAGTGACTACCTAAAGCAAGTTCTTTCTGATACTCAGCAATTAATTACATAAAAACAAGAACCAGATGTGAGAAAAAGCTGGTACTTCTTAAGTATCTCCTGAGACATAAGAAGAGGAAAAAACATACCACTCATGACTTGGGAAGCATGGTTCTCTCCAAACAGGGTTCCTGACCTCACACACTTGCTCCCACCTTCCATGTCTACTTTTATGATGGGCTTCTCAATTTTCTCTACTCCTTAAAATCTACTGATACATGGCTAATTTCATAACTCCAAAAATGTCAATATTAAAGAAAAGAAACAAAGAAAGAGAAAGGGCACACTTTGATAATAAATAGCAGACTACTGTTTGTAAGTTACTCAATTTTCTGTGAGCTTCAGTCTCTACAAAATGTGATTTTTTTAATGTCGACAATATTGGCAGCCTAAAAGCAGAAAAGCAACTCAGAAGGGAATAGAATTCCAAAGTCTTGAGTGCCTTGCTGAGAGAAATGCTAGAATTACACAGATTTAGCAACATCTTTTCCATAAATAAAAATCACAACTAAGAGAGTTTCTAAAGGCCTAGTCTGAACCCAAAATAAATACGTTAAGAGATACTTATGGGGGGCAGGGGGAGGCGGAGAAAAAGAGAGAGAGAGAGAGATACTTATTGGGACAAGTGCCCTGAGAAAGAGATTTCACTTTGCAGCTGAATTTATGTTCTCTGAGGGTGGGTGTCTGGGTAGGGAGAGATATCAGGAACAGAAATGAGGAAGGCCAAGAATGATTTATAGGATGCAGTTTTTTTCTTGGAATAATCACAGGTGCTGCTAGAACTCTATCCCCATCCCCATCGAGCTCTGTCTCTTCCCCACACTCCATGGGTTTAGGATCCATGCAAATGAGTGAAGACGGGGATCAGAGAGAGTGAGCCAGCAGAGCCCATTCAGGGGTGCTGGGTGCACTGGTCTACTTGGGTCGTGCAAGTGGCCGGGTGCTACATTTAGCCCTCTACAGAACAAGTTCACCTGTCAAACAAACAAGCTGCTGTGAGTGTCTTCCTATAACCACTTACCTCAGGTAATGCAGAGCGTGGTGGTGAAGCCACCTCGTCCTTGCCACCTCTGCTTGTACCGTTCAGTTTTGGAGGTGTTACTGCCATTGGCCTCCAGGCTCAGGACAAATACCTCAACCTGCAGGAACAGCACATTCTTATGTGAATCACCTGAGTCTGATCAACTGCTGGAGGGAGAGGAGGCTCTTAGGCCCAGACAGTCACCTTGGTAGGAGGCACCTGGTGGACAGCAGACACAGTTCTCTGGTATGGGGGCAAACGGAGCGGGGAAGGAGTGGCCTCATGTGCCAGCTCTCATATTGCTGCCCTGAAGCTGGAAACTAGTTCCCTGATAAGGTGAGCAAAAGTATGTCCCAGTCCTTTAGGACCACCGTGCAGGATGTGGACGGGGACAGGCCCCTAGCCCAGAGAGAAAACAAGCAAGACGAGGATCTTAAGACTGCCAGCTGGATGATGTCTGTGCTCTGGGTGTTTTCTTGGTTTCCTTTTCTCATGTTCTCCCTCAGGATTGACTCAAGTAATTGTGTCTTTTCATGCCAGCTTATCTCAATGGTGAAACTTCCCAGAGAAAAACAGGACTCCCCCTCAACCAGGAGCTGCACGGAGTGGCAGTGGTCACGGCATGAGAGTCCATCGGAGGCGCCGGGGTTGGAGCTGCCCTGTTCAGGTGGATTCCACAGGGCAAGGCTGGTTAAGTTTTCCTTTTAAGGGAAGGATTTCCCTTTCACAAGCGATGACATGTTGTTTGTTGTATAGGGAAGAAGGTCTTTTGGTGGCCAGGAATGTAGTGTCTGGAATAAGACCTATTACTCAGTTTGGTCCCATCACTTACAGCTCTGTGATCTTGGATAAGCTTCTTAATCATCTAAACCAGTTTTGTCATCTATAAAATGGAGATAGTTATTGTAACTTACAAGGTTGTTGTAAGAATTAAAGTAATGCATGTAAAGTTCTTGGCACGAGGCCTAGAGGAACTGAATATATATTTATCATCATTACTATTATCATTCTTATTACTCCTTATGCTTTCTGGAAATTTGGAGAACAGAGGCAATATTCTCACTCAAAAAGATGCGGGATGAAAAAAATTGCTAATTCTTGCATCTCCCTCTCCTACTTCTTTCTCCCCATCATAAGTGAACTGCTGATTCCAAATAATTTAATAAAGGCCACACTTTCCAGGGTGGGAGAGAACAGTCACCAAACGTTAGTGAAGCTCTTTTGTAAGACCAGTCGGCTCCTGAGATGATCAGGAAAGAAAACAAGTGTTCCTCATGCCTCCTGGTGCAGAGCTAAGGCCTTCCTATAGATTAAATTCTTAGGAAAAACAAAAATGAAAAACAAATGAGCCTTTCACCAACACTAAAATTTACTTTTGGAGGACAAGCTTCCTTTCTTAGGCATACAGTGTAAAAGTCCATGATTCACAGCACATAGCGAAGGACTGTCCAGAGGAAAACTTAAATTGGAGAAGCTACAACCCCCACCCATGGAACTGAAACTCCTCTCCCATACTCAAAACAGCAAGTTTCACAAATAAGAGAAGCGAGAAATGATCCAAGGGGCCAGATGTTTTGCTTTGAGGATGGGTATTTTTAGATAATGAGAAAAGGACAGGGGTGTCTGGGGCATGGGAGTGGAGAATCTGAGCGCAGGGGAGTCTGGTCAGAAGAAAAAGGAAGTGTCACCAGAGACATCCCCCAACATATTTTATACGGTACCTCAGACTTCATCAGGCTTTCCCCATGAGAACCAGTAGAAAATCCAAAATAACCGCACTAGTCTTCCAGTAAAGAGAACTACTTATATCTGCAGAGTGTGGAATGCCAATTGTGGGGAAACCAAAGATACCGGGTGGAAAGACAAAGGAAGGGGGCCTGCTTGGTCCTATCACTCTCCAAGCACAGCAGAGGGGAGCGGCCAACTATCAGGTGAAATGCATCTTGAAATTCTAGGTGATCAACGGTATAGGTTAATGAAGTCAATAAACTCAGGAAAGGCAGGAAGACTCGATGGGTCAGAGAAACACTCGCGGTGAGGGGTGGGGGAAGGTAGATATTAAAAAATGAGGAAAACTGAAATGAAACAGTAGCTATTACAGAAACAATAGTGAGCCAAAATTTGCTTGACCAGAAGAAATCAGGCTAAGAAAATTATGTAGGTAGTTTTACCAAAACTTCAAGTAACTGATTGCAATCTTACAAGAATTGTTTCAGCGATCACAAAAAGTAGGAAAGTTGCTTAACTTATTTCAGAATGCCAATATAACCTGGATACCACAAGTGGATAGTGACAATACAGTAAAAAAATTGTCTCACTTATAAACATAGATTCAAAAATACTAAGTAAATAATAGCACATTAAATTTACATTTTTTTCCAGCACGTTTAAAAAAAATAATGAGAAGGGTTACTTCTGTCTTAAAGTTTCAGGTTTTTGTCAAAAGGAAACAACTCTAGATTTTTGAAAATCAGAAACTTCCAGTTTTTGCCCACCTGACCAGATACTTCATTCCATAGTACAAAGATTGAGGGAACGCATAAAGTGCACCTAAACAGGACCTTAAATTATATTACTATGGAAACATGTAAAATTTAAAAGCACATTATGATCAGTCCATTGAAAAACAATTATAGCTTATCCCCTCCCCAAAAAAGCTAATAAAATTCAATGACTTAATGGATATATTTCTCAGTCTTTCTGTCTTTCTATGATATCCTGAGAGCAATGGGACAAGGTGGGGCATTAATTCAGAAAAAAAAAAAAAACAACTTTTGATTATTGGATCCTACTATTGCTAGCAAGAATAGTAGCTATAGTTACTCTGATCAATGCTACCTGACACTATTGAAATCCTTTCCTTTTTGAAGAATTATAGGGTGTAATTGACTCTTACTTTTCAATGCCAAGAGACCATTCTTCAGATTTATTGATGGCTAGCTGAATTGATACAAGTATATACAAGCAAGGTATAAAAGTGGCGTTTGAGAAAAATATGGCAAGATATCCAACATATTTATTCTACAAATATTTGCTACACCTCATGGGCAAGGCTCAATGTTAGTGCTATGCTATTGGAGAGTTATAAAAATGAAGCAGATATGCATTTCCTCAAGGAGCTTAGAATCCAGTTGGGGAATTCAAAATTATTTGGGTATTTCCTTTTTTTTTGGATATTTCTTTTTGAAAGTCATACTTGCAAAAATTTGGAAATATTTGAAAAGCAAGGAAAAGTGCCAGAAGAAAAATACATCAAAAAAATAAAGTTAAATACAAAGCATTAATTTATTTAAAAGGCAAAGATAAAATGCTCTGGGAATTTAGAATAAGAGGCAATACTTCCAGCCGGGTTGAGAGCAGAGAAAGGGAATATGATAGAAAATTTCACAGGGAAGATGGAATTGAAGATGGGAGGGACCAGATTTGGACATCAAGCACAGACAAAAAGCCATGCCTGCACAGAGGGAAGTAACAATATGAGGCAAACACAGCAGCAAGGACATGAGGAGGTTATGGCGGGTGGGGTGGGGAGGACATTAATTCAGGTTTTCTGGCACAAAGGATAAATCAAGACATAAAGTGAGAAGTTGGGTTGGAGAGGTAAACTGAGGCTGGAATTGCAGGGCCTTGAGTGGTACATGGAAGGCTCTTATTTTATATCATACATCCCACTGCCGGGAACAGGAGAATGCTGAAACAAATGCACAGGTGTGATTTATTTATTTATTTATTTATTTATTTTGACCTTTAAAATATTTTATTTATTTATTTTTTATTCTTATGTTAATCCCCATACATTACATCATTAGTTTTAGATGAAGTGTTCCATGATTCATTGTTTGTGCATAACACCCAGTGCTCCATGCAGAACGTGCCCTCCTCAATACCCATCACCAGGCTAACCCATCCTCCCACCCCCCTCCCGTATAGAACCCTCAGTTTGTTTTTCAGAGTCCATCGTCTCTCATGGTTCGTCTACCCCTCCGATTTCCCCCGCTTCATTCTTCCCCTCCCGCTACCTTCTTCTTCTTCTTTTTTTTTTTTCTTAACATATATTGCATTATTTGTTTCAGAGGTACAGATCTGAGATTCAACAGTCTTGCACAATTCACAGCGCTTACCAGAGCACATACCCTCCCCAGTGTCTATCACCCAGTCACCCCATCCTTCCCACCCCACTCCCCACTCCAGCAACCCTCAGTTTGTTTCCTGAGATTAAGAATTCCTCATATCAGTGAGATCATATGATACATGTCTTTCTCTGTTTGACTTATTTCACTCAACATAATACCCTCCAGTTCCATCCACGTCGTTGCAAATGGCAAGATCTCATTCCTTTTGATGGCTGCATAATATTCCATTGTATATATATACCACTTCTTCTTTATCCATTCATCTGTTGATGGACATCTTGGCTCTTTCCACAGTTTGGCTATTGTGGACATTGCTGCTATAAACATCGGGGTGCACGTACCCCTTCGGATCCCTACTTTTGTATCTTTGGGGTAAATACCCAGTAGTGCAATTGCTGAATCATATGGTAGCTCTATTTTCAACTTTTTGAGGAACCTCCATACAGTTTTCCAGAGTGGCTGCACCAGCTTGCATTCCCACCAACAGTGTAGGAGGGTTCATTTTTGAAGATTTTTTTTTTTTTAATTTTAGAAAGAGCGGGGGGGCGGGGCAGAGGGAGAGGGAGAGAGAGAATCTCAAGCAGACTCCCTGCTGAGCATGGGGCCCGACGTGGGGCTCAATCTCACAACCCTGAGATCAGGACCCGAGCCGAAATCAAGTCAGGTGTTTAACCAACTGAGCCACCCAGGCGCCCCTCAAGTGTGATCTTTTACAGTAGGGGAGCACCAAATTAAAATATCAGAATTGTCTTGGACTTCAGTGTCACAAAGAGGCAAAACTTTGCCACCCACTTGGAGAAATAATTGCAATAAAGAACAAATGACTTAGCCTGCCTGAAGAGAAATAATGGTAAAGAACTATGCATTTCATTTAGTTAACTTTATAAATATGTATTTCTATACCTGGCTTATGTCCTGGAAAAAAAAATTTTTCAATATCCTTCTCCATAAAAATGATAAGATTTTCATATCTGATGTCTGTGTGCAGAGGACACAACATATTCGAAACTTCACTTAGCTTTGAGTAGCAGATTTAGGTTCTGGATTGTATCAGTTAGAAAGCTTTAAGCTCCTAGTGATAAAAAAAAAAAGGAAAGGGAAGGAAAGGGAACAGAAGGGAAGGGAAGGGAAGGAAGGAAAGAAGGAAGGCCGGCCAACACAATTAGCTTAAACAATAAAGAATTAAACTGCTTCATATAACTAGGAATCCAGGACAGAAAGTTTCTGAAACTGGTTAATTCAGCAGCTCAACAACATCATCCAGAACCGCTCCCCCCACCCCCCAATTTCCTTTGCTACCCTCAGCATGCAGCTCCCTTTAAGCTAATGCCCATTATGGTGACAAAATGGCTGCCTCAGTTCTAGGCACTAAACCTCAGTCAGCAATGTGCAGCGGAAGGAAGGAGGGTATGTGTCTTTCATGAGTCAGAGAACCTATACAAGAAGTTCCTCATCAATAGACTTTCCTTCCCATTTCATTGGCCCCTCGCCAGTATGAGTTGACAAGCCCCTTCTAAAGCTGAGGCCCATTAGGATTAGCTCTGGGTCAGTAATACAGGGGTGGACACCTGAAAAATCAGAATCAGCCACCAAGAGTGAAAGGCCTTGGGTTGACAACCCACAGCGCCTGCTGCATCGACTACCACCATGTTGCTGTGTGACTGTGTATGACATTCAACATCTCTGAGCCACAATATCTTCATTTGTAAAAGAAGGAATTTCATAACTTCCACATGTTATTTATTTTCCTTTCCAGTTGTTGTGGGGTTTTTTTGACTCAAATATCGTTGAAACAATGTTACATTAGTTTCGGGTGTACAACATAGTGATTTTTTTTTAAGATTTTATTTATTTATTTATTTGACAGAGAGAGAGACACAGCAAGAGAGGGAACACAAGCAGGGGGAGTGGGAGAGGGAGAAGCAGGCCCCCTGCGGAGCAGGGAGCCCGATGCGGGGCTCCATCCCAGGACCCCGGGATCATGACCTGAGCCGAAGGCAGAAGCTCAACGACTGAGCCACCCAGGCGCCCCCAACATAGTGATTTGATACGTCTATACATTATGCTGTGCTCAAGTGTAGCTCCCATCTCTCACCATACAATGCTATTATAATCCCTGTGCGGTACCTTTCATCCCTGTGACTTCTTCATTCCATAACTGGAAGCCTGTATCTCCCACTCCCCTTCACCCATTTTGCCCATTCCCCTCACCCATCTCCTCTCTGGCAACTACGTTTGTTCTCTGTGTTTTATGGGTCTGTTTCTGCTTTTTGTTTGTTCTGCTAAGTGAAATAAGCCACATGTTACTTTAAAATTTACTGTTAATTATCCCACATGAAAATTTATCTTTCTCGTCAAAACTCTTCCCTTTAGTTGTATGTCTTGTTTTTATTTTGACTGAAATTCGGTAAATTGGTGAGTTAATGTTGCAAAGGATTTCAGATAAAATTATAAAATTACGATGAGCAGAAAACAAACTGGTAAAATAAAGCATTTGCCCTTCATACACAGAAAAGGGGCTGATTTCACATATATGTACAAAAGACAGAAAGAAAGAGAACTCCCTCAAATTGGAAAGAAAAGAAATCCAATTAAAAAATGGGCAAAGTTTATGAAGAGACAGATCCTGAAAGAAGGAATACAAATGACTCTTAAGCACGTAAAAATGACACAACCGCATCCGTAATGAGAGCATTGATCATGAAAGCTACACTGTCAGGCCTTTTTCACCTGTTGGATTGGCAATAGTCCAAGAGTTTGGTAATGCCTTCTATGGGCAAAACTTCAAAAACAACAGGAACCACATGTGTTGCTTGCAGGACTGGACACTGTGGAGACTCCTACAGAGGATAAATTGCCTAAAGCTTTCCAAATCACAAATGAACGTGCCCTGTCCCAGAAAAGCCAATTTCGGGAAACTATCCTGCATAGGTACCTTTGATAGCGAGATAATTCATGGCAAATTTATTTTTTTAAAAAATACTGAAAAATCTGTGTCCATCAATAAAGGATTGGTTAAAAAAAATAAACTATACAGTGTCAAAAGGAAAATAAACTATACTACATACATACAGAGAAATGGTATAAACCTGATAAAAAACAAAGAAAAAAAGAATGACTGATGATATATATACTAATGTGAAAATATCTCAAAGAAGCACAGTAAAAGAATGCATGTAGTATTCCATTAGCTCCAGAAAAGGAGAAATAGCTTAGAAACAAAGTACATTGATTAGGAGTGTGGAAGGGATCTTGACAACTGGAGGACAGAGTTGGGAGAAAGATATTTTTTACTGTAAATTATTTTCCATTTTTTGAGTATTTAACTATATGGATGTACTGCCTAGTCAAAGGTAAATAAAACACTTGTAAAATGTTATGATAGGTACTTTCTAAATTTAAAAGTTTGCTTCATACCTATCTCACCAAATGTCATAGTATTCATCACAAGTGGAAAAAAACCCAACAATATACATTTCTACCCAGGAAAGGTACATTTTTTTTTTTAATTTAAAAGAATGTATAAATAGACCTTCTGACTTAAAAACAGTCTTTTGCTCATGAATTATTGACTGTTCCTAGGAACAACACATATGGGGTAGCTGATGTTGGTTCCTAAAACTGTGCATCTAGGGGGGCACCTGGGTGTTCAGTCAGTTAGGCATCTGCCTTCGGCTCAGGTCATGATTCCAGGGTTCTGGGATCAAGCTCCGCATCGGGCTCCCTGCACAGCAGAGAGCCTGTTTTTCCCTCTCCCCCTCCTACTCCCCCTGCTCGTTCCCCCTCTCTCTGTCTGTCAAATAAATAAATAAAATATTTTAAAACAAAACAATTTGGAATTGTTTTGGAAATCGATTATGTATAGAAATCCAAACTTCAGTATCCTGCAATCAGCTGCTGTGGCAGACACGTAGTCCACTCTCAGGAGAAGCTTGAGGTCAGGAAAGATACTAGTACATTTCCCTGTTTCTTGGTTCATCTGCCCCAAGCCAGCAAAACATGACTTGACCCTTAATAAAGATCAACCCTGAGCTTCACTTGTATCATTAAGGACACTGGATTTTTCTTAAAGATGGGAATCAACACTACAGTTTAAGTGAGTACACATAACATTTATTTCTAGTACTAGGCAACAAGAAACCCCCCTGATTTTCATTATAGCGAGATATTTGAGGAAATTCTAAAACAGAGGGAGAGTTGTCCAGAACAGTCTAGCCAGCCACGGCCAGAAATGGAACTCCCATTCATACAATTCCTGTTGCATGCCAGCCCTGAAAATTTACTTCATATCCTTCAAATCCTCCTATTTACAAATGAATTCACTTGCATATTATCTACATGTACTTCCTTAGTGATAAATTATACACGTTATAAAGCTTGCACAAGAAATAGCAATTTTTAAAAGATCAAGAGAAAAACATATATAAAAGTTCTAATCTTTTCTTCTCACACTCCAACATCATGCACTCCTTTTGGTGTGAACACTCTAACATAGGATATTATTTTGTCAAAATTGTCATACTATTAGACATTCTTCTTTGTGAGTAAAATTCATATCTGTATCTAAACAGATATGGTGACTTATTTATCCAAAAAAATTTCATGATCCTGAACTGCATGGAAAGCTGCATTCTACATGCTTTGAATAAAATAAAGATTAAGAATTCCTTTTCCTTGCCCTTAACAAGCATAGAATTTAGTAGGGATGTTGAAATCTACACTTTAATGTAAAATCTATATTATTATGAAGTGATAACAACAGTACACTCAAATGCCTTAAAGTTTAGAAAGCAGACAAAAGATCATTTCACTAGGATTCTGCAAGAAAGACTTGACTAAAGAGGCTAGGTTACATCTTTGCTTTGAATCATGAGAAGCTTTTCAACTGATAAAGAAGGACGTAGGCAGAGCTGTCATTCCACGGGGGGGGAGAATGGCAGGAGCAATATGGTAGAATGATGAGAGGTCTCCAAAGGACAAGGAGAGGTAAGCTGGAAGTGTGAACTGGGAGTCAGGTTGTAGAGGACCTCGAATTATTGGCTAAGGCCTTTTGGTGTTTATGTGACACACACACTAAGAAAGTCCTAGAGAAGATGTGAAGGAATTGAAAGAATTCTAGAGTAAGAATTAGGACACCTGGTTCTAGTGCCACTTATATTTATTTGACATCAAAAACATTTCTCAATTTCTCTAAACCTCATTTCCTTTCCTAGATGAACGCTTCCTTCATCACTGATACTCTATTCTTCCTCAAGGACTTTTAAGCCTGCCTTGGCTTAAGCTGGACTCTGGTTAAAAGCATATCATAACAGGGCACCTGGGTGGCTCAGTCATTGAGCGTCTGCCTTCGGCTCAGGTCATGGTCCCGGGGTCCTGGGATCGAGTCCCGCATCGGGCTCCCCGCTCGGCGGGAGGCCTGCTTCTCCCTCTCCCACTCCCCCTGCTTGTGTTCCCTCTCTCGCTGTCTCTCTGTCAAATAAATAAATAAAATCTTAAAAAAAAAAAAGCATATCATAACAATCCAGAGAAAGGTTACGGTGGCCTACACTAGGGAGGTGGCAATGGAAGAAGGCAGTGGGGTCTATAGTAAAGGAACACTACTGTGCTACAGGCTTTACTTACAGAATTGTTCAAATAGAATTGGGAAAGAAGAAAGAATGTGAATAACATTGCCAAGATCATGCCACTGGCTCATACCAAGTGACTGGAAACAGGACGATGGAGGAGAGAAAAATGCAAGAGTATTAAAAAATTGTTAGCCTACATTGCCAACAGAATTTTAGCACCATTCACAGAGAGATTGGGACATTTAAAAATATATATTCTAGAAGGAGGAGGTGAGGACAATTTGGGGCTTATTAAGTTTAAGTGGGTAGAAGATTGTTATATATTATATAGAACTCCAGTGAGGAGTTGGTAACTTGAAATTAAAATGATCAATGTGAGAGTCATCCCTAAGAAGGAAAACTGAAAATCAAAATATAATAAATAAATGTTTCAAAGAGTTTATAAAGACATAGGAAAATGCTCAGAAAATGTTTTCCTCTTAGAAAAAAATATAGTGTCAATGAATGCTAATATAGGTTCATAGAAAAAAGTAGAAAGTAAATAACCAAAATATCAGTTATTCAGTCCGTATTATGAATATATGAGCAGTTTTTATTCTTACAATTTTTTCTGGTATTCTTCCAGCTTTCCATGATATACATATATTATTCTTATAAACAGAAAAGAGAAACAGTTAAAAAGAAAATGCAAAAATAAAGTGATGATCAAAAAGTTGATATTAAGTCTTGAAAAGACATTTTAAACATAAATTTCTCTGAAAAACAGGTCTGTTGCATAAGTGCTCATACTGACTAAAAATCACACTTAACCAAAGTCCAATGGGGCATAATGCAAGAACCAATTTTCCCAAGTCTATATAGTTCCAGTTACAAAGAATGAGCTGTTTACTCTCACATTCCTGGTAGAATTAAGCACATTCTACCTGTCTTCTTCCATAACAGGTTTCTGTATACTTAAAGGAGATAGGGAAATATATCTGGACACAGAGAAGACCTCTGAGGAGAAAAGGGAGGGAGAAAAGATAACACTAAGTGTCAAGGTAGAAAACATGAGTTTCAACAATACTGCCCCATTAAATTAACTCTATCACCAAGCATTAAAACTGAAACTTCAATTTTCATTTTATGGTTTAATATATGTTGGAAGCATTTTGTTCCTTACCCCCTGACAAAAAGCTGTATCAAGTATAAGGCAGAGTCTTAAGCTATAAAAGAGACTCTTATATTTTATTTTTTAAAAGATTTTATTTATTTGAGGGGCACCTGGGTGGCTCAGTCATTGAGCGTCTGCCTTTGGCTCAGGTTGTGATCTCTGGGTCCTGGGATCGAGCCCCGCATCGGGCTCCCTGCTCGGCGGGAAGCCTGCTTCTCCCTCTCCCATTCCCCCTGATTGTGTTCCTGCTCTCGCTAGCTCTCTCTCCGTCAAATAAATAAATAAAATCTTTAAAATAAAATAAAAGATTTTATTTATTTGAGAAAGAGAGCACAAGTGGGGGAGGGTGGAGGAGCAGAGGGAGAGGGAGAAGCAGACTCCCTGCCGAGCAGGGAGCCCGATGCGGGACTCGATCCCAGGACTCTAAGATCATGACCTGAGCTGAAGGCAGATGCTTAACCGACTGAGACACCCCAAAGAGACTTTTATTAAATCTAGAATTAAACAACCTAATTTGTTAGGTCAAACGCAACCAAAGTATAAAAAAACAAAATAAATAAACTGGTTTTGTCTATTCAAGCTCACATTTATGTTGACACTAACTATAATTAGGCTAGAGTAGAATACAGTAGTCCACAAGTTACAAAGTTCCAGGATTTCTCAGAAAGTGGTTTGTATTTTCCCTTCCCAGCTATTTGAAAGGGAGCCATTTGGGTTACACCAAGTGGTCTGAGACATTAATTTCTCCTAATGAGAGCTCTCCCATGGCCACTTGGATATAGGTTAAAAATGTAAGTGGCCCATGTGATATCATGAATAAAGAGAATAGTGACAGAACCAATAGTCATTCTTTGTATAATATTCAGGTGGGAGGTAGCTCAGGCGCTAGGTGCTCATCTAGAATTTCTTGGCACAATGGGTCAGCCTCGACTGCTGGCCCTACATCAGAAGCACCAGAGTGATGTCCAGCTTGATACTGAACCTAGCCTATAACAATTCCTCAAAACAACCACTGCACCATAATTGACTTTCTAATATCCTCTGCTTGTGATCTCTGTTGAGTTTTGCAAAACAACCGTAGCACATTAGAAGGAACACAGGTTTTGGAACTCAAGAGACATGGATTTAAATCCCAGTGCACCATGCATTATCACCTTACCATATGATCTTATAATAGTCATTTAATCAATTGGAACCTGAGTTTTTGCATCTGTAAAAGAGTTAAGAGGGAATTCTACCAGGGGGATAATCATGAGATTTAAGTGAGATAACAACATACAAATGTTGTAAATGTATCAACTCAAGGCTAATGAAGCAAACTGCCATGCAGCAAAGAACTATTGTATTAGTCTTCTTCTCCAGAGAGGCAGAATATACAGACACACATATATACATATATACACACCCAGAATATGTTGTGGGTATTTTTTTAATATTTCAAATTGAACGCAACTTTTTCTTTTAAATACAAATCTAACAAAGCCACTATTCCTCTTGGAGAAAGAGGCTTATTATAAGGAATTGGTTTACATGATAATGGAAGCTGAGAAGTCCCGGGATCGGAAGTGAGCAAGCTGGAGACCCAGGAGAGCTGATAGTGTAAGTCCCAGTCCAAAAACTGGCAGACTCCAGCCCCTAGAAGAGCTGATGTTTAAGTGACAGGCAGGAAGAGACTGATGTTCCCCCTCAAGTAGTCAGGCAGGAAGAGGTTCCTCTTACTCACAGGAGGGCTAGTCTTTGTGTTTGATTCAGGCCTTCAACTGATTGAATGAAGCCCACCCACTTTAGAGAGGGCAATCTCCTTCACTCGGATTCAAATGTTTGTCTCATCCTAAAACACCCTCACAGACAGACCAGAGTAAAAGGCACCTTGTGGCCCTGTCAGGTCGACACATAAAGTTAACCGTCACTACATAATCTTAGTGATTTACAGGGAGCATTCATCCTCCTTAGACCAGTGGCTACCCCAGGCATCATCCCACAGTGATGGCAGAAACACAGGAGAATGTCCATTGCATGCACAAACACATTTAAGCATCTGTTCCCATCATGTCTGCTAACACTTGATAAGCTAAAGCAAGCCTCATGGAAAGCCTCACATTAATGGAGCATGGAAATATATCCACCGCTGGTAGGAGAAAACTGCAAAGCCATAGAGCAAAGGGCAAAAACTGAGGAAAATTTACTAAGGTAACCCAGTTTATGGCACGTATTAAATATTCAACATATTTTATGCGTGTGCCTTTCCTATCCCTCCACTCCAGTTCTACTTGTTGTTTTCCCAAATTTTTCCCATTCCTTTTTGCAATGTTCTACTTTGAGTACAAATACCATTGACCTTGAACAATCCAGGGATTGGGGATGCTGACCACTCCCACCTCCACATAGTCAAAGATCTACATATAGTTTTGACTCCCCCAAAACTTAACTACTAATAACCTACTGGTTACTAGAACCCTAACATAAACAGTTGATTAACATATTTTGTGTGAGTGGTGCCTGGGTGGCTCAGTGGGTTAAGCGTCCAACTCTTGGTTTCGGCTCAGTTCATGATCTCATGGATGGTGAGTTCTAGCCCTGGATTGGGCTCGCACTCAGTGGGAGTCTGCTTAAAGATTCTCCCCCTCTGCCCCTCCCACCACTTGCGTGCACACACTCACACACCCTCTCTCTCAAATAAATAAATCTTAAAAAGAAACATATTTTATGTGTTGTATATATTATATACTGTATTCTTACAGTATATAATATATTATATTTATAATATATTATATATATAATATATATATAATATAATATAATATAATATAATAAATATATAATATTTACTGTATTCTTACAGTAAACTACAGAAAAGACAATGTTATTAAGAAAATCAAAATGAAGAGAAAACACATTTATAGCACTGTACTGTATTTATTGCAAAAAAAATCTGCATGTAAGGGGACCCACACAGTTCAAACCCACGGTGTTCAAGGGTCAACTGTATAATATTTTTAAGAATTAAGATAAAGCTATTTTAATAAGAAAATTCTCTTTCACCCAATGGAAGGCTTCAGGTACCAGGCAGGTTGCTTCTTTAACCCACAATCCCTGTTAGTTCATTTCCCTGAGATGTTTTACAATCAATTAGGAATGTACAATGTGTGGAGGTAATTTGCATCCTACTCTTCAGTGTGCCCTACTTCACATTTGCTTTTGTGGAATTTCACCTGCTCTTATTTTGCTCAATTAACTACGTTTGTTCCACAATTATCTAATCTATTTAGTATGTTCTAGAAGTCTTTAAAGCTCTTTTCTCATCTTTTCCCTGACTAAATAATTTATCATCTGTTAACTGTCTTAACCATTCAGCCCTCCTTGTCAGAGAGGTCTTTGAAAATATGAACATTTCAAATCCCAGTGTAGAAGGCAAAGATGTTGTACAATTAATTTCTTTTCATGCTGTGACTTGCCTTTTTCTCTTCCTTGTTTTACTAATCTCTCAACTCATTTTTAAATCCATAATAGAATTTTAAGTCTCCCCACAATGCTGCCAGTTTCTTTGTGTACTTCTTTATGGAACAAATATGAAGATCTTATCAAGATGTCAACAGTCACAGTTAATAACTTGAGGCAATGTGAAAATCACTTCTAAAGAATGGAAGGGTTCATATGGAATTTTAAACTTTAGAAGCCAATGTCTAACATGAATGTGTATTTAACCCTTAAGATCTCTTATTTCAAGGGAAGAACATTAATATTTATTGCTTCTTCTAGGATCTATCAGGTAATGTATGGGCATGGTCAGATAATTTATATTGATTTAATTATCACCACAACCTTACCAAATTGTTATTTTTATATCTATTTTACAGATGAAGAGCTAAGTTAATCTCAGTTTAAAGGATTTGACCAGGGCTATCAGCAAAGATGTGAATGTCCTAATGATTGATTCTCAAATCCAGCTTTTCTCTTCTAAACCTCACTTAATAGCTCTTTTTCATTCTTTCTTGTTCTATGACTCTTAGTGATAAACACAAATTCTCACCATCCCATAGCTATATTGAAAATTATTTCATTTCAAAAATAAATTGAAGCAATAGGACAAAACATCACCTTTTTCAAAATCTACTCTTCCCTTAAAAAATTATGATATGCATTACTATGGGAGTTTCCCCCCTTTCAATTTAAGAATCAATCCTTTATAACATTAAAACCAGTTATAGGGGGGGCACCTGGGTGGCTCAGTTGGTTGAGCGACTGCCTTCGGCTCAGGTCATGATCCTGGAGTCCCTGGATCGAGTCCCGCATCAGGCTCCCTGCTCGGCGGGGAGTCTGCTTCTCCCTCTGACCCTCCCCCCTCTCATGTACTCTCTCTCTCTCATTCTCGCTCTCTCAAATAAATAAATAAATCTTTAAAAAAAAACAGTTATAGGGGCGCCTAGGTGTTGCAGTTGGTTGGGCATCAGACTCTTGGTTCCACCTCAGGTGTTGCCTCAGGTCGAGATCTCAGGGCCTCTCAGGGATGTGAGATGGAGCCCCATGCCAGGATCTGTGCTCAGCGAGGGAGTTTGCTTAAGGGACTCTCTCTCCCTCTGTCCCTCCCCTGCTTTCTCTTTCTCTCTCAAGTAAATAAATAAATCTTGAAAAAAAATAGCTATAAAACATATATCCCCCACACCATCTGCAAATTCACTAGGCTTACCTATTGCTCTCACTATATGGTATCTGCAAACATTTTTGGTCACACAACCCTCTTAGTAAAATATTTTGCATATCCATCTCCAATGTAAGCATATTGATGTATAAATCATTTGTATGGGCTACTCTGATCTGTATGCTAAATTTTTCATAAGGTTAATGTTTTCCCTGTTTTTTAGAAAGTTTTTTTTTTAAAGATTTTATTTATTTATTTGACAGAGAGAGAGAGCACAAGTAGGCAGAGAGGCAGGCAGAGGGAGAGGGAGAAGCAGGCTCCCCGCTGAGCAGGGAGCCCGATGCGGGGCTCGATCCCAGGACCCTGGGATCATGACCTGAGCCGAAGGCAGCTGCTTAACCAACTGAGCCACCCAGGCACCCCTTAGAAAGTTTTTAATATCCCTTCTTCCACCTCATTGTGGGAAGAAGGTTAGAGACCAGTGTTGAATTACAAGCTCCTCAAGATCCTCAACAATGTCTTATTTGCCTTCATTTGACTCTTCAGGACCCGGACCATGGTAGGCATGAAATTGAGGCTTTTAAGATAAACAGTGAACGACAGAGCTGACTTTTAAACATCAGATCAGATCCAAGCCTTTGTTGTACTTCTCTAACTCCAAAATCAAGGACACATCAGACCTTACATTCTTTCCCCAAATAATATGAATTTTTCCCATGAAATGATTCTGCCTTGCCACCACAACACTCAAATCCCCACTCTAAGATGGAATGGTTCATAGGAAAGAGAACTGAAGTGAAACTTCCAGATTTGAGTTTCAGCTCTGTCACTGGCTAACTTCATGCCTTTGTACAGGTCACTCCAACCCTCTGGGCCCCTTTCTTATCATGTATTAGAGAAGCTTGAAATAAATAACTGTGAGTAATCCTGCAGCTGTACCAATCGAAATAGGAGAATCCTTGTGATTTTTGTCTAAAACAAAAGTTATATTGTATATACTTAAATATTTATATAAACACCTTGGAAAAATAGTTACTTGAACCAGACTAATATGAGAAACAAAATCCAAAAGTTGTTCTTCCTTCTTCATAATCCTTAGTAAATAAGCAAATGATGCCTAGAGGTGAGTAAGGATGTGACTTGGTTTGATGTTCTGCTAGATCTAAACATACTAAATGTTGTAAGAAATATCATCCTTCAGAGACTCCCACATAAAGCCAGTGTCTATAAATTCCATACTCTGTTCCCCTATGAAGCCTACCCTTTTGGTGGACTCGAAGAAGAGATAAACACAATCAAATTAAAACTAATGAGTGATGCAATAAGAACCAAGTCATAAATTTATTTGTGCTGGTCTGTTTCTTTCTGTTCAAGGAATGAAGGCAACTTGATTATACTACAGAAATGCTATTATAGGAAAAGATAAAAGAGAGTGGGGGTCAGGGAAGGAGATGCTCTTTCTTAGAATGGCTGAAAATTTCCATTTCAGAAGAAATAACATTTATTTATATAATTAAATATATCATATATAAATCATTCTGCTAGACATACATTGTATCTAAAAATTGCCTCTTGGAGTTTTATCAGACTTTGATGTTTCAAAAACCACAGTAATATGAAAGATTGAAATAAGTTTTACTGTATAAATGGAAAATTCTGCCATCAAATGGCAATTTTCTGTCAGAGATCTGCCCTTTATCTCTTGAATTAGATCCACTTTGCCTTTCTGGAAATAAGCATTCTTATCAGAGACTGAAGCAATCACCATACAAAAGAGAAAGTTTAAATACTCTAGAGTTTCACAAAGCAGACCTCTGACATCCCAGTACTTACTACTTTGACAGAAAGTAAAGTCACATACAGAATAGAGGTAAAATCAAAGAGGTAAAATCAATAGAGGTAAAATCCTTCAGTTCTGAACTGAATCCTTCAGTTCTTCTCCTCCATGTAACGGTTTACTTAAGGAACGCCACAATCAAATGTTCTCTGTGAGAAAGGCTGCTCATTGGACAATCTCTCAGAAAATAAAGGAGATTGGGAAAATTGTTTTCTTTGTTTAAATGTTGCATTCTTTGCAGGAAGGGTTCTATTGCTTTTTTCTATTCTACTAATTGCTTCCCACCAAGGATGTGAGACCCAGAACAAAGAGTGCCCAAAGCTAACATTTGGGTGCCTACTAATAGCCAACAGCTTTCAGTATGTCCCTTAAGTGTGGATAAGCCAGTATTAGCCCCTGTTTACAGCTGAGTAAGTGGAGGTTCAGGAAAGTTGAATAACTAGACCAAATCCAAACAGCTGGCAAATGGCCAAGGTCTACTTATCCCAAAGCTCACTATCTCCTGCGAGTTTGTGGACAACCTGCTGATATTCTGGGTGTTCCAGTTTTGTTTTCACCTCAGCAGTGGTGGAATAAAATAGAAATTCTTCCAAGCATTCCTGTTATCTCATACAAGATTAATCCTTACTCTCGATTTGACTTTATGTTGTGGGTATTTTTTTAATATTTCAAATTGAGCACGACTTTTTTCTTCTAAAACCAAATCTAACAAAGCCACAAGTCCTTAATTAATCATGTGCCTACATAAAGTTTAAACCAGAAAAAGTGTGCTACCCAGATGTATAAAGAAGACTATTGTAATACAGTAACACTTCTTACTATAGTAATAATTTTCACCTGAAGAACTTACAGTGTATCCATTTCTATCATCCCACTCCTTACAACATCTCTCTACAAAATCTGATTACCACATCTCCTGATTAGTCATAGTTTCCGAAGACTGCTTTACCTAAGCTAGCTCATTCAAAGATGTGGGAGAATAGATTTATTTCATTGTCTTAGCCTTTGCAAAGGCTTTCCTAAATACAAACAGAACTGAAGGATGGAGTGTATATGTTCTAATTGAATATAATTCTAAGCCATACCTTCAACCTAGTGCTTCATTCCATTTGGATTCTGCTGCTTCCTCATCCCTTTCCTCAAAGAAAATTAGGACAGAATCTAGATTCATGATCAAGTGAGTTTCTCCATCATTCTCCCAGCACACAACACATACTCGCATGTCCACACACACACACATGTTCATTTATTTTATTTACTTATTTATGTATTAGGAAAGCTACAATAATATGCCTTTCCTTACTAAAGCCTGGTGATTACATAAGCCTAGGCAAGAAGAATTTATCATTTTCTCTGGGATTCCATAAACTTTGAATTTCTCGCAATTTTCTTTCCTTAAAAACTAGTGAGTAAAGCAACACCATTATACAGAAAAGGGGGGGGGGCGATATCCACGTCTTTAAATAAAACTAGATCTACTCTAAATGCACACTGTGGCCCCACTGTTATGGCTCAGAGTTACCTGGAATAAGAGGCCTCATTGCTCTCCCAAAGCTGGTTTCAGGTTACCATGAGAGTTAGTGATAGGTTTTTACTACCCATTTTCTTATTATCATACAGAATAACACTGCTGCAAATTACCCACACTGAAACCAACTCACCAAGTAATGTTTGCTCTTACTAAGAAACATATATTTCATCCATTTGCTAAAAAGCTGTCCCTGTGCTTGAAAAAGTTTCTTCCTGAAAGGAATGCAATCCGAACTGGAAATAAGAACTGTAGCTTGGTCTCCAGTTTTTCTTTTAGATGAGAAAGATATGAGTTTAGAAGTATCTTTATTACTTCTCTTCCAGATACCTATCAAATAGGATATCACAAAGAAGGGGGCATACAGGCCTCATAAGAGGGCTACAGAACATCACTAATTTATATTTGCCATTGTGATTACTACCAATGAGTTCCTTGGCAATACACAACTCCTCTCTACATGGTACAAATGACGCTGGGCAGAGCCATGCACATTTTCCCAAGACATGTGTTAGTTTGCTAGGGCTACATAACAAAGTACTACAAATTAGATTGTGTCACACTTACGGAACCTGGAAATCCAAAACTCAAGGGGGCAACAGGCTTGGTTCCATCTGACGGCTGTGAGGGAAGGGTCTGTTCCAGCCCTCTCTCCTTGGTTTATAGATGGCTGTATTCTCCCTGCGTCTCTTCACATTGTCTTATCTCTATGTGCATCTCTGTGTCCAAATTTTCCCTTTCATTGGGAAACCAGTCACATTGAATTATATTAAAATGATCTCATTTTAACTTGATCACTTCTGTAAAGATTCTATCTTATTTTTTTTTTTAAGATTTTATTTATTTGAGAGAGAGCACAAGCTGGGGGAGAGGCAGAGGGAGAGGGAGAGGGACAAGCAGACTCCCCACTGAGCAGGGAGCCCGATGCCGGGGCTCGATCCCAGGACCCTGAGATCATGACCTGAGCCAAAGGCAGACGCTTAACTGTCTGAGCCACCCAGGAGCCCCCAAGATTCTATCTTCAAATAAGGTCTCATTCTGAGATACTGGAGTTAGGACTTTCAACATAAGAATTTGGAGTAGACGTAATTCCACCCATAAGAAGACACTACTACTTAAATATTGTGTACAGTTTATGTGTACACATTTTATGCAGTAAGTTATTGATCTTGATTATCACCAAATTTGAAGAAGAGGCCAGTGTGGATACAGGAGATTCAAATAGCGTTAAGGGCCAAAAGTCTGCCCTCAAAAACTAACCGATCTAATTTAGAAATTGGATATACACAGAAGATAATAATACCATGGGCTTGTGATGAATAATAAAATGAAATTTTATAAACTAATGATATTTTTCTATTTCCTTTTGATTTTTTAAAAAGATTTTATTTATTTATTTGAGAGAGAGCTTAATGGGGGAGGGGGGAGGGGCAGCCAAGGGAGAAGCAGACTCCCCGCTGAGCAGGGAGCTAGGACACCTCAGGGCTCCTATTTCCTTTTGATTTTAATTATGCATTTGCCAGCCCAACCAAATGTGACTTGTTTGAGCAACCACAGCAGCAGCTGCAGCCATGACTTAATCAGAGTGAGTCGAAGCCAAATACAAATAGAAAAAGCACCTGGAAATTGCCTGTAGTTGTAGTAGGCCAGTATCAGAGCTCAGTGTACCATAACACAGCAGCGGAACCTTCACATCTGGTTTACTCGCTCTGGATGCTAGCTGCTATACTTTGTGCTAGCAGAGAATGCGATTGCCACCTGTTACATAGGTCATTTCAGTTGGTTTCCCAACACTGAGAGATGTGTTGAAATTTTACAAATGAGGACACTGAAATACAGGATCCCTTAGTTGATCTGGCCAAGGTTACACCAAAACTTGGCAGTAAAGACAAGTCTAAATCTTGAGTTCTTCTGCTTCTCCACACTGATCTGCTTCTCATTAAGTGAAGGTAGAGGATGCAAACCTTACGTAAGTTTGTTTTGTATAGTTTTTCAGCTCATCTATACCTGACCCAGCAGCTGTCTCACAAATGTGTTTTGTGAGCCACAGGCCTATCGGTAATAGGCTTTGTGGGTGAGTAAAAAAACCAGCTCAAAGTTAGTGCTCTTCCAATTTGGGGTCAGAAGCTATCTATGTATTTTCTTACATGAAAAATGTACTTATAATTATATTTTAAACAGCCAGCTCAAAAGCTGGCATTCTTCAGGACTACTTCTGTTCCCACAGTCTCAATATAGAGTTTACAAATCTGTTGCTATAATTTCATGCATCCCCCCAACAGATACCTACTTTTCTGAGTCTTATTCCTCCTGATTGTAAGAAATAAATGCAGAAACAGAGCATTTGCCAAATGGATGAAAGAAAAAAATACAATGAAATAGTCATGGGAATAGTTGAGTTTACACACTGGTGATTCTCAAACTAGAAGATTCGTGTTCCTAGGGAGCCCCCAGAATCACCTGGTATACTAGATTATGCCCCAAAAAGATGTCTGTGATCCCCTCACATCCCCCCAGACCTTTCACAAATGTGACTGTATACTCCTCTCATCGAAAGGTGGTGTCTCGGGCACCTGGGTGGCTCAGATGGTTAAGTGTCTGCCTTCGGCTCAGGTCATGATCCCAAGGTCCTGGGATCAAGTCCCACATCGGGCTCCCTGCTCCTTGGGAGCCTGCTTCTCCCTCTGCCTCTCTCTCTCTCTGTCTCTCATGAATAAATAAATAAAATCTTTAAAAAAAAAAAAAAAAAGAAAGGTGGTGTCTCTTTCCCTTCCTCCCGGGCTGGCCTGTGACTTACTTTAACATCTGTGTTTTTTTGAGTTTTGGACGTAAGTCTTCACAGAACTTACAACTTCTGCTTTGACCTTCTTGGAAGTGGTGCACCATGTAAAGGAACAGGGGCTAGATGACTGACTGACGAATCGCCATGAGAATTTTCTCAGCCTTCTAGACATCCTCTCCAAGGCCCCAGACATATCAGTGTGGGTGAGGCCATCTTGGACCTTCCCACCCACCTCCAATGCCAGTTGAGGGCAATGACCTGAGCAGGCCCAGGGAAGACTAGTAGAACCACTATGTCAACCCACACAATCATAAGAAATCAAATCATTGTTTTTGGTTTTTGTTTTTTTAAACTACTCAGTTGTGGGGTGCCTGGGTGGCACAGTCAGTTAAACATCCAACCTGATTTTGGCTCAGGGCATGATCTCAGGGTCCTGGGGCTCTGCACTCAGTGTGGAGTCTGCCTGAGATTCTCTTGTCTTCTGCCCCTCCCCCCCCTACATTCTCTCTCTGTAAAATAAATAAATAAAATCTTAAAAAAAAAAAAAACTACTCAGTTGTGGGAGCAGTTTGTTATACAGAAATAGAACCCTGAGAAACTTGAGAATTTTTCTGAAATACCCATACATCCCTAACTCCTTCTCTTGGACTTGATTCACTACCTACCTTCCTAAGAACTTAAGACTTATCATGTAAGAATCAATAACATGACATTTCTTGTCCTCCAGTAGTTCCAAGTGAAGATAACTAGTCATAGTACAAACCAGCTTGTGGTAAGTGCCATAATTTAGGAACATAAGAATTTTATACTTTATCAGAAGTGCACCTCACCCCGATTGTCAAAATAAAAATTAAGAATGTCTGTTTTAAAGGATCATTAAAAGTGATTCTCATTCAACAACAAAAAAGCAAACAATCTGATTTCTAAAATAATAAGTATTGGTGAGGACATGTAGAAAAAAGAACTCTTGTGCACTGTTGGTGGGAATGCAAGCTGGAAAACAGTATGGCATTCCTCAGAAAATTAAAAATAGAACTACCATATGATCCAGTAATTCCACTACTGAGTATTGACCCAAAGAAAACAAAAACACTAATTGGAAAAGGTATATGCACACCTGTATTTTATTGCAGCATTATTTACAATAGCCAAGATATGGAAGCAACCCAAGTGTTCATCAATAGAGGAATGGATAAAGAAGATGAATGAGATCTTGCTGTTTACAACAATACAGATGGACCTACTGGGTGTTATGTTAAATGAAATATGTCAGAGAGAAAAAGGCAATTAACATATGATTTCACCTACATGTAGAATCCAAAAAGCAAACCAAACAAACAAACAAAAACACACACAATAAACAGATTCTTAAATACAGAAAATAAACCGGTGGTTGCTAGAGGAGAGGTGTGTAGGGGGATAGGTGAAATAGATAAACGGGATTAAGAGGTACACACTTCCAGTTTTAAAATAAAGCATGGAGATGAAAAGTACAGCATAGGGAATATAATCAATAATATTGTAAATAACATTTTGGTGAACAGATGGTAACTACACTTACCAAAAAAAAAAAAAAAAAAAAAAAAAAGAATTTAAAAAGACATTTCTCCAAAGAAGATATACTAATGTCCAACAAGCACAAGAAAAGATGCTTATTAGGGAAATGCAAATCAAAACCATGATGAAATAACATTAGTATGGTTTTCACCCATTATTATGGTTATTATCCAAAAAACAGAAAATAACGTGTTTACAAGGATGTGAAAAAATTGGAACACTTGTGCACTGCTGGTGGGAGTGCAAAATGATATAGTCACTGTGGAAATCAGTATGGTGGTTCCTCAAAAAATTAAAGGATTACCATATGATCCAGCAATTTCACTCCTAGGTATATAACCAAAAGAATTGAAAGCAGGGGTTTCTGGGTGGCTCAGTTGGTTAAGCGTCTGCCTTCGGCTCAAGTCATGATCCCAGGTCCTGGGATTGAGCCCCACATCGGGCTCCTGGCTCAGTGGGGAGTCTGCTTCTCCCTCTGCCTGCCACTCCCCCTGCTTGTGCTCTCTCTTTCTCTGTCAAATAAATAAATAAAATCTTAAAAAAAAAAAAAAAGAATTGAAAGCAGGGACGCAAATGAATTTTGTATACCCATGTTCACAGCAACATATTCATAATAGCCAAAAGGTGGAAACAATCCAAATGTCCAATAACAGATGAATGGTTGTGGTATATACATGCAATGGAATATTATTCAGCCTTAAAAAGGAAGTAAATTTTGATACATTATATGACATGGGTGAATCTTGAAGACATTGTGCTACGTAAAATGTTGAGAATCACTACATTATAATTCTGGAACTATCATCAGTTAAAATATGGAGAGGGTGGAGAGGATCACTGTAATTACAAAATCATATTTACATTCTTAAAGATCTTTTCAAGTTACTAATGTAATCATTTGATTGAAGCTATATTCAGATACTGCTGAAAACTAAAGCATACGCATTCATTTATTCATTCTGCAGCAACTAGGGTTGGGTATAATTTTAGGAATAAAGCCTTACATAAATTGGTCCTGTCACACCACCTTTTATATTATATGTAATTAATGTCACCCTCTCACTCCTTCCTCACATTCTGTTCCCAGTTCTGAATTGGCTTCTGCCTCCCATGAGGTTTGTCCAAACTTGATCCAACAGAACTGCCTAAATATATTAGACTCTGGGAAAAGAGGGGTTGATATCATTTCTACTCCTGAGCCATCCACTTGGCCCTTGTTTTTCCTCATCAAGATCTTACCCCTATCACTCTCCAATCTGATCCACAGTTTGTCACTTTGCTGGTGACCTCTAGAGTGCTTGCCTACCAATCCCTCTCAAAGGCATGCACAGTCTCTCTGCAGACAACCATGGTGAGCTGAACCAGGTCCAAGCCATGTTTCCCAATGTTTTCATGTCCCTCATCACTCCCCCCACACACACCATGTAGGGTTGAACAGGCATATCATAAATTACTGAGAATCTGGGGAGCTAAATGAAGTAACGTTGCAGCACTCAAAACAACCAGAAAGAGGATGGTAGACATTCCTAGTCTCAAAAAGCCTTCAATGATGTGGAGCAATTAGAACTCTAGTAGGAATGCAAAATAATACAGCTACTTTAGAAAACTATTTGGTAGCTTCTTATAAAGTTAAACAAATGTTTACAATGAAATCCCAAAACCCGCTCTTACACATTTATCCAAGAGGAAATGAAAGCTTATCTTCAAGTAAAAACCTATTCACAACTATTTATAATTGCCCAAAACTCAAGTATCCTTCACTAATAAATGGATAAACAAACTATAGTAGATCCATAGCGTGGAACACTACTCAGCAATTAAAAGGAGCAAACTGTTGATACATAACAATAACATGGATAAATCTCAAATGCATTATGCTAGGCAAGAGAGGCCACCTAAAAACTCTACATGTTCTAATTCCGTTTACATGATATTTTGAAAAAGGCACACTCTAAGGACAGATCGATGGTTTTCAGAGACTGGGGATGGAGGAGAAGTTGACTACAGGGGGATACTAGGAAATGTTGGGGTGGGGTGATAGAATTGATTACATGACTCTTGCATTTACAGAATTCTTATAACTGTGCACTAAAATGAGTGAATTTTATCTTATATAGATTATACCCGAAATTTTGACTAAAAAAAAACCTCTCCAAACATGGTAGGGGCAATAGGATTTATGTCCCCAACGCTTATCACCATGACTAAAATGCAGTCGGTGTTCAAATAATATAAACAGCCTCCTGGCATTACACCAGGATTTCTCACTGGTCACCCAGCTCAGCTGGTTCCAGCTGACTGTCAAGTCCCCTCTCTTCCTCTCTCTGCCTTCTCTTCCTCTTGCATTCTTTTCTTCCTCCCTACTTCCTCCAGTTCCTATTTGTTCCTTATGTTGAACTCTTTACCTATTTAAGATTTAATTATTAGCCCCATTACCTTGAACAGTGCCTAACATAGAGCAAAAGGTCAAGAAATATTTTTGAGAAAGTGAGGGAGGAAAGAAGGGAGAGAAGAGAGAGGATGACAGAAAGGAGGAAAGGAAGGAAGGAAGAGAAGGAAAGGAGGTCTTCCAACTTTTGCCCTCAGAACCTTAGTTTCTACCTCCGATAAGCTTATAGAGGATTCTTTTTCCCCTCCAAACAAATTTCCCTTCCAAACAAGAACACTTACGCAGCTGTTAAAATAATGTTTCCACCCTTACACACACACACACATTTGCATCTTTACCGTAAATATGTATGTTTGTGCATATAATTTTCTTATATACTCATTAAAGAGCCTATATCAGGGACCAAAAGTAATAAATTTTGACCTTCAAAAGTTAGAAAGATAGGATATAGGATCTTGAAAGGCAGTAGTAGAATGGCCAACAAATCATCTCATCAATATATGAACAAAAGGGAACACTTTTGTTTTCTAGAAGTACTAAATAACATAAATAGACTAAGATAATAATTCTGTCAGAGGAATGATAGAATATTATTCTATTGTGGTAAAAGAATAAAGAAGTGGTTCTGGTAAACGGCCTCAATTTCCCCAAAGCAAATGGGGTCATATGAGGGGATTAGTTCTGAGAAGGCTCAGGCAGAAACACATAGAAAATCTTAATTTCATGAGAATGCTTTTCTAACATATCCCATCACACACCATGACCAGGAAGCATCCTGACAGAATTGAAAAGGGCAGGCCTATGCCATACGGATAACGGGTAATATAAGGGATGTACTCTAATGGTTTGATATCAGTCTATTTGTAATCACAATGGAGAAATGAGAGCTAGGTAGAAATGAAGAATGAATAAAAAACCAATCTCTGTCTTTCAAGCTCAAAGTTTAGGAAGGAATTACACATGAATAAATGGTGACTGTCCAATATAATACTTGGGGTAATAGTGACATGTATGGAGAACCATGAGAATACAAGAAAGGGGGATGATCCAGACAATCAAAGAAGACCTAAGAGATAACTGGGTTTTTGTGTTTTTTTTGTTTGTTTGTTTGTTTGTTTTGTTTATCTTGTGTCTGACAATAACTTTTAAAATTTACTCTCTTATTAACTTTCAAATATGCAAAACAGTATTATTAAGCCTTTTATTTTTTTTTACTTTTTTTAAAGATTTTTTTTTTTATTTGAGAGAGAGAGTGAGAGAGAGAGAGCACAAGAGGGGGGAGCGGGAGAGGGAGAAGCAGACTCCCTGCCGAGCAGAGAGCCCGATGCGGGACTCGATCCAGGGACTCCAGGATCGTGACCTGAGCCGAAGGCAGTCGCTTAATCAACTGAGCCACCCAGGCACCCATTAAGCCTTTTATTTTTAACAATCATGTTAAGCCATCAAGGAAATGTAACTGAGAGCCACGAGATACCACTTCACACCCACTAGGATGGCTAGAATAAAGAGGACAGATAATTACAAGTGTTGATGAGGATGTGGAGAAATTGAAACCCTCATATGCTGCTGGTGGGAATTTAAAATTGTAAATGCTTTTGAAACAGTTTGGCAGTTCTTCAAAAAATTAAACATGGAGTTACCATAAGACCCAGCAATTCCACTTATAGGTATATACCAAAGAGAAATGAAAATATTTGCCCACACAAAAACTTGTACACAAATGTTAATAAAAGCCAAAAAATGAAAGCCACCCAAATGTCCATCGACTGATGAATGCATAAATAAAATATGATATGTCCATGCAGTGGAATATTATTTGGCAATAAAATGAAGTATTGATAGAATATGGATGAACCTTGAAAACATTACGCAAAATGAAAGAAGCCAGGAGCTAGAGGAAGGGAGGAATGGAGAACTTCTAATGGACATTTCTTTTGTAGTGATAAAAATATTCTAGGGCGCCTGGGTGGCTCAGATGGTTAAGCGTCTGTCTTTGGCTCAGGTCATGATCTCAGGGTCCTGGGATCGAGTCCCGCATCGGGCTCCCTGCTCCTTGGGAGCCTGCTTCTCCCTCTGCCTCTCTCTCTCTCTCTCTCTGTCTCTCATGAATAAATAAATAAAATTTTAAAAAAATATTCTAAAATTGATTAAGAATATAAATTTAAAAAACATTGAACTGAATTAGCTTAAGGGGTGGATTTTGTGTTTTGTGAATTATATCTCAATAAAGCTACAAAAATTTCTGAAGAAAATAAGACAAAGGCAATGTTTCTTAATCCTTGGGATGGGGGCTGGGTACAGGGGAGAGCAGGGTATTAGTTTAAGTTCTTAAGAGGAAAACCTAGGAGGGAAATTCGAGGATAGAGAAGAGCATTGTACAAGGCATGGAGGCATTAAAGAGCATATTGTACTGAGGGATTCATGAGAAATCCAGTATGGTTCTAGATGATCATACAGAGTGTGGAGTGATAAGAGCTGAGACTGGGAAGGGCTTTGTATATTTGATAAATGAATTCCAAATTTGTCTTGAAGGTAACTGAAATGAAATGTTTGTAAGCAAGAGAGTGAGTCCTGTTTTAGGAATAATTTTTCTGGCACATGAAGTGAATTGTTGAGGCAGTGACTGGAGCCAGAGAGACCAGTGGAGGGTAGCTATAATAACCTACATGACAACTGTCAACGACCTGCCACACTGTGGTAGTAGTTGAGATGAACAAGGAGAAAAGTATGTGGAAGTTAGTTATGAAAAAGTCTAATAGACTTGAAAAGTCACTTATGATGCTAATATTTCTAGGTTGAAAGACTAGACTGATGCTGATATTAGTTTGAACCCTTATAGTAAAAACCAGTAAAGACCAAATTTGGGGTGTAGTGTCCATGAAAATGCAGCAGTGAGATCTCCCCCTGCAGGGAGAGTAGTCACTGAGGACTCCAGAGGCTCTGAATCCCCCACTGTGTTAGCACCAAAGCCATCTTTATTCAGGCTCAGTCAATTACTGATGTGGTAAGAATACTAAGGCAGGTCCCTTCCTGCAAAATGTGAGACTCCCCGATAGGTAAAATTGACTCAAGAATATCTTGCGGCAACTTTCTTAGAACTATGTGGTGATTTGAGGTTCAGCCAGTGCAATCCTTTTTCCTTCCGTCTTTCCTTCACAGAGGCCAGACCTGCATTGGTCTGACAGGTCTTTCAGCCTCTTCCAGCTCCTTCCAAGTTTCCCCTTACAGGTTCCTAATGACTGAATGTGTCCCCCCCCTCCAAATTCACATGCTGAAATCTGAACCCCCAGTGTGATGGTGTTAGGAGATAGGGCCTTTAGAGGGTCATTAGATCAGAAGGTGGAGCCCTCATGTATGAAAACCCCCCAGAGACCTCCCTCACTCCTTCTTCTATGTGACAGTACAATGAAAAAATGGCCATCTGCAATCCAGAAGAGGCCTCTTACCAGAATCTAACCTGCTGTACCCTGATCTTGGACTTCCAGCCTCCAGAACTATAAGTAATAAATCTCTGTTGTTCATAAATCACCCCATCTATGGTATTCTGTTATGGTAACCCACACTAAGAAAGAAATCAGTACTGAGAAGTGGGGGTGCTGCTATAACAAATACCCAAAAATGTGGAAGTGGCTTTGGAACTGGGTAACGGGTAGAGTCTAGAAGACCTTTGAGGTGCATAATTGAAAAAGCCTTCATTGCCATGAATAGCCTGTTAAGGGTGACTGTAGTGACAGCTTCCAAAGAGAAGAGAAAAGCTGTACAGAAAGTCTTCTGAGGTAGTATCTAACTAATCATGAGCAGAAGGTTGGCAGAAATGTGGACAGTAAAGGCCATTTTATGAGGTCTCAGACGGAAATGAGGAACATGTTATTGAACAATGGATAAAAGGTAATCCTTGCAATAAAGTGGTAAAGACCTTGGCTGAATTGTGTTCATGTCCTAGTGTTTTGGAGAAGGTAGAATTTGTGAGCAATAAAATTGGATATTTAGCTGAAGCAATTTCTAAGCAAAGTGTTGAAGGTGCAGCTTGGCTCCCCCTGACTGCTTATAGTAAAATGTGAGAAAGGAGAAATGACTTAAAAATGGAATTGATAAGCAAAAAAGGAACTAAAACTTAAAGATTTGGAAAATTCTGAGCCTATGGCTATTGCAAAAAAAAAAAAAGAGAGATAGCCTGACAGAAAGAGAACACTAAGGGTATGGCCAAGTGACCACTTAATAAAGAGATTAGTCTAAGTGTGAACCATGGACCTAGTCAGCTATCTCAACAGAAGCCAAGTGCTATTCTCCAAATAGAAGAATGATCCCAAAGGCAATTCAAAGAGCATCAGAGTTGCCACAGCCACAGGCCCAGAGGCAAGGGTAGGGGTGAAAGGTGGAGGGATGTGGGGGGGGGCGGGGGCGGGGGCGCTAAGTAATTTCAAAGTCAAAAGACCAGTGCTTATGGGACCTCAATGCACATGAGCTGCCCAATACTGCCTTACATCACAGCTTCCATTCCCTGCAGTCTCATGGCCCTCCTTAGCCACCCCAGGCACAGCTCTGGAGGCCCTGATGCATCACAGGCTACATTGGCTGCCCCTAGAGAGGCAGGCAGCACACTTTGGCAGCCTCGACGTGAGCTTGGGGTGCAGGGCTGACTCCACCTGGATCTCAAGGGACAAGGCTTTCCAGAAGAGCCTCTGGCTCAGGACCCCAACCCAGGAGAGCTGCTGCAGGGCCAGCCCACTGAGCCATGGAAGTGACATCGCCTTCTCAATGGGCCTGAAGGGTAGAGCAATCCTTCAGTCAAAGAGGATTATTTACAAGCCTTCAGATTTCATAGGGTTTGCATGTAATTTGGACTTACTTGGGATCTGTTAACTCCTTTCTTCTTTCCTATTTCTCCCTTTTGGAATGGAAATGTCTAATCTGTGCCTACTCCACCATTATATCTTGGAAGCACATAATTTGTTTGGTTTCACAGGTTCACAGCTGGAGAAGAGTTTGCCTCAGGATGAGTTGTACTTTGAATCTCACCCATATCTGATTTAGATGGTATTTAGATGAGACTTCGAACTTTATACTCTTGAGTTGATGCTGCACTGTGTTAAGACTTCTGGGGCTGTTGAGATGGAATGAATGTATTTTGCATACAAGATGGAAATGAACTGGAGGGAGGGCAGTGGTGGGACACTATTGATTTAATGTTTGTAGCCCCTCAACAATTATATGTTGAAATCTTATCCCCCAGTATGATATATTAGGAGGTAGATTCTTTGGAAGGTGATTGGGTCATGAGGATGGAAGCTTCATAAATGGGATTAGTGCTCTTAAAAGAGAGGCCCCAGAGGTCTCCCTTGCCCCTCAGACCTGTGAGGACACAGCAAGAAAAACTACAAACCAAAAAGCAGGTTCTCACCAGACATGGAATCTGTGGCACCTTGATCTAAGACTTGCCAGCCCCAGAACTTTCAGAATTACATTTCTGTTATTTATAAGCCACCTCGTCTATGGTACTCTGTCATAGCACCCCAAATGGACTAAAACACAGGTGTTTCTCCAATTAATTTCTTGCAGTCTAAGCTCTCATCTTGGTATCTGCTTCTCTGAGAAGCCAAAATAATAAATGGTAGAATTTATTTATAAATGGTAGGAAGAGGTAAAAATAATGCTCTTTATTCCTTTAGCTTATTTTCACTGAAATTCAACATTTATTCAACAATGTATGTTTTGAGCACCTATACATACAAAGATCCATAGAATAACTGAAAGAATACTACAAAGAATTTCTTGGTTACAGTTGTTTTCCAAGGTTCTGTGGTTTTGTATTATGTATTAATGACTTGGCCTTGGTTCAGTACACTTTTTATATTGTAGAGGAGTATTTGTTATTATATAAAAAAAAAACACTGTACAATACTAAGAGAAAGATAACAAAGTTAAAGCTTTAAAGTTGCCCTGAATATTTTAAATGCATTTTTGTACAAAGAGAGAAGACCAAAAGAAAATAAAAACAAGAAAGAAGAATGTCGATTTCTGAGTGGTAGAATTTTGAGTTATTTTCTATGTTTACTCTCTTCATTATCTTTTTCTAAATCATCTAAAATTTATGCAATAAACATTTTGGTAATGAGCAAGATATCCACTTTTTGAAGTTACCTAGAGAAAGAACTAAACTCTTGGAGGCACATAAGAAAAGATTATTTTCTAGTTTCAGAGACCTTGGCTAGATTCTTTTAGTGTGTTGCCATGGGAATGAAAATAAAAATAAGAATTGCTATAATTTTTTAAAAATCTAGAAAGATCCATATATAGTGTTGAATCTCCTAGATTATCTGAATCATCCCTCTGCAGTTCTATGTGAATGTTTTCATAAGTCTTGTTATTAAAACCAGGTTTGATAACTCACCCCTACCAATTGTGCTATGAACTACAAGAAACCACCCTTTTAAACACAAGAATAAATACACTCCCAATGCTCATTAACGCTGAAGGGATATTTAAATTCAACTCAATTCCATTGAATACTTCAATTCAATTCAAAAGAGAAAGTTTAGGGGCAGTGATATCTGCACACCAGGTGTATTTCAGTTCCCTTTCTACCACACCCCCACTTTTTTTTTCTTTTTGATCTTTTTCATAAGAATTCGTCCCTTCACCCTGGCTCCTTTTTTGCCCACAGCAAGAAAGTAAGATGTGGCACAAGCCTGCACCTAAAAGATAAAAAGTAAAGGACATTACACTTTTATCCTTGGGAGATTTCATTTTGCTTGCTTCATTATGTCCACAGCAAGCTAGTCTTTCAACATTTGTGCCATTCAATTTCTCAACCAGAATCCAGTCAAGAATAAAATATAAATGCTTTATAACTCTTGCCAACACCCTGAACAACCATTCAAATGGAACTCCAGTTTAAAAGATCCACTAGCTACAGAAAAATGAAGGTTACCGTTCAAGAACTTTGGAGCAAAAAAGCCATTAAAGTGTGAGAAATAATAGCATTATTAGAAATATGAAATCATTTTCCTCTCTTTGAGAAGACTAATTTAATTGTGTAAAAGACTATATTCTGTTTGAAGTACAGATCTCTGGGCCAAAATCTCCAGCTTTAACCACTTGCTAGACTTTGAGCCAAGATCAGGGGGCCCAGGTAGCTCTTGGTGAATGTGAGAGCCATTTGACTTTGTGATTGTGCCAAGGACGGAAATACGTTTGAAAAATATTAAGTCTAGGGTACCTGGGTGGCTCAGTTGGTTGGGCGACTGCCTTTGGCTCAGGTCATGATCCCGGAGTCCTGGGATCGAGTCCCACATCAGGCTCCCGGCTCAGCGGGGAGCCTGCTTTTCTCTCTGACCCTCTCCCCTCTCATGCTGTTTCTCACTCTCTCTCTCTCTCAAATAAATAAATAAAATCTTAAAAAAAAAAAGAAAAATATTGAGTCTATTCTGGAAGAACCAGAGTAATATTTTTCACATTGTTACAAATTTAACTATCATTCTCACTCTCAAATTAACATCATTTTTAAAAAGTAAATGTTTCAATTACACAAAACCAACAGGACTTTAAATGTAAGCAATCTCATTTCACAATACATAGCAAAAGCAACAGCAAAAATAAAGCAGGTCATTATTATAAGGTTCTACCTTAATCATTCACAAGTAATATAATACTGGGCTAAGAATTAAAGAAAGTCAAATTCTAATGTCAGACACACCCTCTACTAGTTGTGCTAATTAAAGCAAACAAACTGAACTTTCTTATCTCTTCATTGACAAAATGGGTTTAATAATACCTACCAACTTCAAGGAATTATTTGAGATTTTAATAAGAAAATGGCATAAAAGTGCTTTGAACATCATGAATCATTACTCAAAATAAAGATGATTATTATTTCCAGCTACAGCAAATTATTAATATACAGCAAATAGGAAAGGTGGCAATGTGAATCCACACTCCATTAGCAATGTCAAATAGATGGTAAGGGACTTAGGACAGAAAGAATTAGAATGCTCTCTCTCTTTCTCTCTCTCCCTCACACACACACACACACACACACACACACACACACCACCCCTAATCAATCAAAGTCAGCTATAAACACTGGGTGATAAAAGAAAGAGTAATACTTTAGAGCAAATTAAAGATATTCTTTAACTCATTAAAGAAAAAATTCTTAGTATTTAATATTTCAGTAGATAAAATATTTCTTTCTTCTTATATATATACATGAGAAAAATAATAAAATTAGAACTCTACTTCATATCATTCACCAAAACAAAATCTACATGACAAAAAGAATGAATTTTTTCCATTTAAACCAACCAGAAAAAAATAGATGACTAATCTCTTATATGAAAATGAAAACTTTCTGAGCACAAAAGCAAAAGTAAAAATCATAAAAGAAATCATTGATAGAATTTAATGAAATTGAAACTTTATGTATATCAAAACAACAAAATCAAATCAACAATTAAAAGACAGATGACAAACTGAGGGTAAATACCTATAACATATTAACAAAGGATTAGCATTCAGTTTTTTTTTTTTAGGATCAGTATTCTTTTTTTTTTTAAGTTTTTTTTTTTTTTAAAGATTCTATTTATTTATTTGACAGAGAGAGACACAGCAAGAGAAGGAACACGAGCAGGGGGAGTGGGAGGGGGAGAAGCAGGCTTCCCATGGAGCAGGGAGCCCGATGAGGAGCTGGATCCCAGGACCCTGGCACCATGACTTGAGCCAAAGGCAGATGCTTAATGACTGAGCCACCCAGGCACCCTAGAATCAGTATTCTTAACACACAAATAACTCAAAATCAATTAATATAAAGTAGACATTACAATCAAACATTTGATGACAGTTCACAAAAGAATATAGTCAATAAAATATATCTTTAAAATGTTCATTTTCACCATAATGAAATTAAATTAAATTAAAGCATAATCATTTTTCCCCTCTCAACTTGGTAAAGGTTTCAGGAAGCCCAGCACAACCATAAATGGCTGATGGGAATTTAAGTTGTTACAGAGTCTGCAAAAGGTCATTTGGCCATATAAATTATCTCACTTGTTTAAGATATATTTGCTGAGTGCTAATACAGGTCAGATACTCTGCTACAGACTGGGAGACAACAAGTCATGCAATATCCCATCAAAAAGCTCACAATCTGGTGGGGGAAATAAGCATTCAATTGTTTGACAAATAGCTGTAGTAATGTATCACTGGTAAGAGATGAGACTGAAAGAAGGAAGTGGGCTTCAGGTCTATTTTGGATATAGAATTCGTAGATCTTGATGTGAGGTATTTGCTGTCAAGAACAAGTCTCTAGCATGAGCAAGTGACCAGCGAGTCTCCTGGGTAGGCAGGGGGCAAACCTCAGAGATGGAACAGGCTGGGAAAGGGAGGAAGAGATCGGGTCTGAAGATGTTAGGTGCACCATGCCTGTGAGAATTGAAAGTGAAGATGTGAAAAAAAAACAGGTCAGGAAAAAGACCTGTATGGAAATAGAAATTAGTGAATTGTCAACATACAGCTTATATTTAAAGCCAAGGGAGTAGATATTAGGCTAAGAAAAAAAAAATAGAGGGAGAAAAGGATGTTGCTGGTGAAATTGCTGAATTATGGAGGAAAAAAAGATATTGTGGGTGCAACACTTCTGAGAAGTCAGAAAAATACAAGAATAAAAGTGTCCTTGGGATTTTGCAACCTGGAGGTCATTGGTGTTTTAGTGAAACAGTTTCAATTACTCTACTTCTAGGAATTTATTCAAAGGAAATAATTAAAGGAGCACAGAAAGCAGTAAGTAAAAAGATGTCACAGAATCATTTATAATAGGAAACTATTGGAAATGATGTAAATGAGTGAAAATAAGTACTTAATTAAATTACGTTTCTTCTATAAATAGAATACTATTTAACTATTCAAAATGTTTTTGAAGAATGTGAAAGTATATGGGAAATTTTCATGATAAAATGTTGATTTTTAAAAATCAGAATACAAAAATACATAGCATGATTTCAAATTTTGTAAAAATGCAGAAGTAGAATAACACATAAAATATATTTGAAGGAGGGGCACCTGGGTGGCTCAGTTGGTTAAGTCTCTGCCTTTGCCTCAGGTCATGATACCAAGATCCTGTGATCGAGCCCAGAACTGGGCTTCCTGCTCAGAAGGGACCCTGCTTCTCCCTCTCCTCTGCCTGTCGCTCTCCCTGCTTATGCTCTCTCTCTCTCTGTAAAATAAATAAATAAAAATCTTAATATATACTTTAAGAATATATGTATATATTTGAAGAAAATATATCAGATTCATCTCTGTGTAAAGTTATGGATGATTTCTATTTTCCTATATTTTTTTTAATTTTTCTCAATATTTCTACTGTGACTATGTGTTTCTTTTTTTTTTTTTTTTTTTAAAGATTTTATTTATTTTTCAACAGAGAGAGAGAGACAGTGAGAGAGGGAACACAAGCAGGGGGAGGGGGAGAGGGAGAAGCAGGCTTCCCGCGGAGCAGGCAGCCCGATGCGGGGCTCGATCCCAGGACCCTGGGATCATGACCTGAGCCAAAGGCAGACGCTTAACGACTGAGCCACCCAGGCGCCCCTATGTGTTTCTTTAATAGAGAAGAAACTAGAAGTTATATACATATTTTAATAAGATGCTGCCCATGTTCCTCTGAGTTCCTTAGAGTTTTTAGTGACATTAAAGCCAATTTTCACAATTCATACATAAGTTTCAAATGATGTGTCTGAGCAACCCAAACAGGTTTTTTATAACAAATGTGAAAAATACGGGTCCAGAATTTTTTCACATGTGTAAAAAATCCAGAAATAGCAAAATTAAAGCCACCAAGTCAATAAATAGTATTTAGTAAGAGTTTATTGCACATATAAGAATAGTTCCTGAGCTGCGAGTTTTCAAATTCAAAGACTGATATGACACTCAAAGACATGAAGTTATAGGATGCCTTATACAGTGAAAATGAAGAAGCTATTAGCCCTTTACAATGATCGGTTATTACAACTGGAGTTCTTAGAAGGCAGAGGATTGGTTAAATGTGATCATCTCATACTATTTTTAGAAAGATGACTTAAGTTCCTTTTATGATTGTCAATGGCATTTACAAGTTAAGTTTATCTTAATTTCATGAAATAAGCTTGTTAATTTTGCTTATGTGGCTTAAATGGTTTTGTCTGCTTGAGGGAATTCTCAAGTCTGGTCTCCATTTTGTATTTAATTTTAACACATCAAATAAACTTATGTTATAGGAAAGAGATGGGAGAGAATGAATGACCCAAGGGACAGTCAAGGAGAAATTCTAACGTTAAATAACAAAAATTCAATTGAGTAAATTTAGAGATCAAATTGACTTTATTCAATAATTCATGAATCAGGCAATATCCTATCTAGCAATATAAAGGAACTCTACCAAGCTGTGGAAAAGGAAAGTTTTTTAAAGGTGGAAAGGGTGTAGAAAAAGGAAATTATCGGCAAAGAACAAATTGTTTCAGACCAAGTCCCCTTTCTAAGGGAATGGAAGGGGTCTACGGAATAGATTATCCTACTAGTACTGACCAGGTAATTCCATGTTGACTTATTTAAGGTTATATTCCTTGGGGTTTGAAACTGCAATTAGATTAGGTGTTAAGTCTTGGTTTATTGACATAGGGTTTAGCACAAGTGACTCTATTTTGGGGCCTGCCATCTCTCCTTTTAACACTAGAAAAGAAATGATCTTTTAGGTTTCTTACAAGTACCAAACCCTAAGCTCAGGAAGGCCAGCCCCTTGCCCGTCTGTGAATGCCTTGGGAGGAGTTGCAGAGACATGGAGTGAATGAGCAAGCCTCACGTCTCAAGTCAGGACACCTGCATTTCTATTTCTTTAGCTAATTTAGCTACTGAAACGACTAACTGGTTGAAAAACCAGAAACTCCCTACCAAGAGTTATATTTCTATATCTCTCTTTCTTATGTGGTATAAATTAAACTAGTAAACAACCGCAGAAAGAAAAGGACAATAATTGATCTAGGCTCCTGGCTTCAAAACTCAATGTTCAAATCCATTGCCTATCAAATGACACTTTGGGGAGGAGGCTTAGACATTTAAATAATACCTTCTAGCTAAAAAAAATAAAAAGCAATAGAGTACGTTTTGAATGGGTCATTGAGTTTCGGGCCTGAAGCAAGTCACTCTGCTTTTCAAAAAAAAAATCAGTTTTCCACAATGTTAACATGCTTTCAAAATCAGAATTGAAGTTTGTATTAAAAGACAATACCTGGAGTCAAGAATCTCATATAGTTTTGAGGGTTGCAGAAAGGGAGGTGGGTGGGGGGATGGGGTAACTGCGTGATGGGCATTAAGGAGGGCAGGTGATGTAATGAGCACTGAGTGTTATATGCAACTAATGAATCATTGAACATTATACCAAAAAAATAAAAAAAAATACCTAACTGCAAAAAAAAAACAAACAACTGTATAGTAAAACATTTATAGAAAATAGACAAAAATTTTTGTTGCACCACCCCCATAACACATACACACACACATACACACACACACACCTGTCAAAGATAGATGCCTGCCTCTTCATTCCTGGATTGAAGAAACATTGACAACCTGGTGGCAAAAGTTACTGCCAGTATACAAAGACAAATTTGAGATAAGAAAATTCAATATTTTGTTTCTGAGATTAAGAAGGATTTACAAACACCATACTTTCTTAGTACCTTCATATGTACTTTTCTCTTCCACGCAATCATATGCCCTCAAAAGTTCTCCAGCACTACTTACTAAGCTAGAAATCCCTTGGTTCTACTTCAATCTACCTTAGACTAAGGTTATCCTTTGTTATCTGTTTTACTTGCTTCCAAAAATCTCTGCATTGAAGCAAAGAACTTAAAAAATTTTTTCAGTTATAAGTTCATCTGTTTTGTAATAACTTCAATCATAAAGACTAATAAGGAAAATCACTTTTTTAATGGGAATCATAAATTAGCACAACTAAGTTTGTAATGTGTTAGAATATCTTGCTTGGTAATCTTATCGCCTTTCTTATTAAAAGTCTATCATTTTATAGTTATATTTACTTTCTGCCTCAATTCTTAAGAGAAATTAAATATCCACCTTTCATTTTGACAGACTTCCAACCTTTAGATTTTCCAAAGTTTTCATCTAAGTGGAGTGTCAGTAGAAGCTTTGTTAAGATAATTTACTCAGCATCTCCTTTTCCTTTTTGTTACTGCGGGCTCAGTTTCCAATAGGTCACTAAAATATATCTGCAAAGTATGATAATCCTTTGAATGGACAGAATTGCTTATTTTCTAAGTAATGGTTAATTTTGACCATAGTAATACAAGAACTTACCTGTGATTTTAAAAGATTTAGCCAACTTATTAAATCTAAAAGAATTTTTCTGATTATTTAAGAGCTGATCGATATCTAAAACTTTAGTTTGATATCAAAGCAGAATATTTAATTTAGTAGTTACTTTTATTTGTTCCCTAAATCTAAGAACAGGTGCATACACAGACCAACTACACCAGGATTTCCAAATGCAAATGCCAGTCAGGGTCAAGAAGGTCAAGAATATGAGAAAAGTAGAACTGCACTCCTCAGTAAGAACACAGGACCCACTCAAAAGAGGCAGCTACCTCTCAGCATTAGCCAACTTTTGCCAGGAGGGAACATGGACCAGCTGAAACCAAACTTTGGATTCACCAGGAAAAGCTAGGAATTCAAATTTATATATATTAGCTACTAATGATTACTAAAAACTCCCAAACTCTGAAGGTTAAACCAAACAAACAAAAAATGTTTGTGGCCCATGTCCAGCCACCATTTTGCTTCTTCTGGTATAAAAATCCATACATGAAGTAACTTGCTGAAAGTTTTTCTCAAACTATGCCTGAAATTCCTATTGTACTTCCTCCTTCAGACTACCAATGATATAAAAGATATAAATGAGGGGCTCCTGGGTGGCTTAGTCGGATAAGTGTCTGTCAGGTTATCATCTCAAGGGCCTGGGATCGAGCCCCACATCGGGCTCCCTGCTGAATGGGGAGTCTGCTTCTCCCTCTTTCTCTACCCCTCCCCCCGCTCGTGTTCTCTCTCTCTCTCCCCGCCTTCTCTCTCTCACATAAATAAATAAAATCTTTTTTTAAAAAGATATAAATGATAGTTAAATGTAATTATGCTATCTGAAAGGAAAAACATCAATAATAGTAGTTATCGTACCATCTTAGCTTATAAAATAAAAAAATATTAATCTGAAACTAAGAGAAATGAAACACAGAACAGCTAGGCTTTGATGTTGGAGATGAGGAAAAGAACCTGGTTAAGAAAGCTGCAGCGGATTGTGGCATAAGAAAATCTAGATGTACATGAAGCAAGGGTTAGGGATTTTTTTCAGGAAAATGGGGTACCAGAGCTTAGGAGGTTTTGAGGATCTAGAGGCTCTGCATAAGTTCCAAGTAATAGGGAGGAGGCTATAAAATCTTCATTGACTTCTAAAAGTTTCCAGAGGCCAGCTCTGCTCTCAAACAACTATTTCTATTGGCAACTTAGAGTAGTAAGCCCCAAATCAATTAATCAACTAAGTACAGTATAGGGGGAGAGTTACTCATTTTTATTTTCATAGATCATGTTAAAATTAAACATTATGCAAAGCAGTCAAACATTTAAGAATCATCTTATTAAACCACCACCAAGTCTTGGCAACCAGGACACAAGGAATCAAAGCAAAAGAGGAATTTTAATAGGACAGCAACTGGTCTTTTTTGCAAGAAGCCAATTTGTTTATAGAACTAGAAAGTTCTTGTAGGGCTCAAAAAAGGGCCAAATACTGAGATAAATCTAGATTACATATCCCAAGTACCATGAGGCCAACTCCCCCAACCCTCACTTCAATTATTTCTCTTCTGTTTTTACTCTTTTGTTTCTTCTGATAAAGCACAAAATTCTCATGTTCCTTCATTATGGCACTTACCACAAGCTGGCTTGTACTGTGGTTAATTGTCTTCCCTTGAACAACTGGAGGGCAGGAAAAGGTTACGTAATTATCACTAACATACCTCGCAAGGTCCCTGATAGAAAACACTAGCTCCATAAACTCTGACATGAATCAGTTTGATGGTGGCATTTCCCTAATGCTTACTGGTAGCTCTTCCTTCTCCAGCTCCTCCCCACTAAACATCTGCTCTAGCTTCTTATCTGGCTCTGCTGCCAGCCTTATCAAGAATGGTCTCACTTCTCCCATCAGAATCTGCCATGAAAAACCTGTTTACAAAGTATGCTTTTCATAATACTCCTAAGCTGACTCTGATGTTGTGTCTTGGTATTGAAAATGGTCTTTTAAAAGCTAGCTTTTCCTTCACATTTTAGAAGTCATTCCTGACACAAAATTTTCCCAATCTCCTGTAAAACCTAAAAACTATTAAAACAGTCCAATATAGTCAATAATCTTCCTAAGGTTTTATGATGATACAGACCTGAGCTCTGTCATATTTCACCTCTAAATTTTCTAGTTTTTCAAATTCCTACCTCTTCATAACCATTATTTAACTCTCTCTTAGGACATGATTTGGTCCCTAACAGGTACTGACTCTTCTTTCTGGCAGTTCAAAGACACCTTCATCCACAGCAAGAGACCAGTTTTAATTTCTTTTCTCTCTGCTAAAATAGCTGCTAAGAGAAATGACATTGCTGAAGAGTGAATCCAATTCTTCATTTGGCCAGTGAATCCATGTGCTTGAGAGGGCGTCCTAAAAGCCTATCAGTGACCTCAGGAGAACACAGAAGCCCATTTTGCTTGAAAAGACCCTTGACAAAAGAAGCATGCAAGACCAGTGCTTCTTAAACTTTCATGTACATCTGACTTACTTGGAGATCTGGGTAAATGCCCATTCTGACTCAGCTGATCCGGGTCTTGCATTTCTCACATGCACCCAAGTCCTTCCGTTATTGCTGGTCAACACACACCACACTCTGAGCACCAAGAGTCTAAACAGGGTGCTTTGAACTCTTCCCCTGATGCCTTTTCCATTTTTCTTTTCTCCAAAGCACCCACCCCACACTTCAGTAACCTACCCAAGCTTCCTGCCATGAACTGCCCCACTTCAGTCCCTCATTACTCTTTATCCATCCCCTGCATGGGTCCGGTAGGGGCCTCCCCTTAGTAGGCTGCAACATTTCAAGAGAAAGCTAGTCAACTGACTCACATGAAATATTAATAGCTGTTTTTTGACATACGCTTTATTTTACAAATCTCTAATTGATCCGGAGGCAGTGAGAGAAAGATTCTACAGCTAGGATAGGTGCTTTTTCTGGACTCCTTAAAGAGCAACTCACTGAAGCTACCTAAATTCACCTATGTCAGCTGATTCACTTTTGCTCTTGCATCACACTGGAAATTTCCATTATTTGGCACCTCTCAAGTTCACCTGCCTGGAGCAACTATGATTCTCCTTATTTTCTCCTAACCCCCAGGTTGAGATGCTGTGACAGCTTACTCAGGAACTGAGACTGTTAGAAAGGTTGAAGAGCTTCTGAAATCCTATCAGACTTGGCAATATTACAGGGACAAATCAGACACAGAAGAACGTTCAACTTTTGGCTGAAATGAGAATGTCTTTATCTAAATTCCATTAAACCTGGCACCTCTCACAGAGTTCTCCGACAGGAACAAAACTCAAACACGGTGTCTGCAAGCCTGCCAAGTTCCCCTTATCTGAGTAACCTTCAATTTAGGGCTGGTCTATATCATTGACTTTAGAAAATTACCTGTCATTCCATTTTTGCTTCTTGTGTAACTTAGGTTTTATTATTGTCAAGTTCAAGTATCATTTACAGCATAACATTAAAATTCCTTTATGGTCGGGTGCCTGGGTGGCTCAGTCGTTAAGCGTCTGTCTTTGGCTCAGGTCATGATCCCAGGGTCCTGGGTTGGAGTCCCACATTGGGTCCCTGCTCGGCAGGAAGCCTGCTTCTCCCTCTCCCACTCCCCCTGCTTGTGTTCCTGCTCTCGCTATCTCTCTCTCTGTCAAATAAATAAATAGAATCTTAAAAAAAATTCCTTTATGGTCATTATTTTAACCTCCATAAACAGACATGTCCATGAATGAGAAGAGATTTTAAAATTGAAAAATTTTAGAGACTGCATGATTAACTGTTCCTGTACCAATACAGAAAAAAAAAACCCAATTTTGGATATATTTGTTCCTGAGAAATGTTCTGAAGCAGAGTTGAAGGTTGGGTTCTCCATGAACTGAATGAAAGTGTCCTCTTTCATAGGTTAACCATCGATAGAAACAAAGGACACGTCAAGTCAACAATAAATGAACTGTATCACCAGGCAATGAAAAATAAGAGGATTACCAGAATGGGAATCAGAGAAAGTAGGATATTTGTCTCAGGTTTCTTCCTAAATCCATTAGCATGATTCTGATTAAGCTCCTATATTTGCTTCTTTAAACAAAGATTATCTTAATTATCCTAATGATTTTTTTCAACAATTACTTAGAAAAGCATTGCCTCACTTTCCCAGTGAGACAAACAAAAATAGGATCTGCTTTTACAGCATAGCCAGGATGAACTCAGCCACATGCCGTGGTCAACAGAGCATTGACAGGCACAGACTGAGCCTCCTCTCCTGAACTCCTAAAGGCAATGAAGTGTTTCCTACATTTTCCAATTTTGGAACTCCCCAATTCCTTCTCCTTGAGCACAGAAAAGTCGAGACTAAAAATGTCAGTCTAAAATGGCATACAGTGGGCAAGGGAGAGCAAAGTGAGGATCCTCCTGTACCTCTGAGTTTGTCTGAAGCTGACCGGCCTTAAAAGTTGGCATGCTCAGTCTCACAAAATCCCAGTCACCTACGTGACTGAATTATCAAGAAAACTCCCAGCTAACTTCAAGGCTCTGGCTTGGAAGGACTAAGCAAGAAATCATTAGTATGGAGCACACACAGCAAGCATGTGCTGGGAAGTTATATAAATCCAACTAACTCTCTAAATCACAGATTTAGAGCTAGTATCCTGGGATGACCTCTTAGCTTCCCACCAGCAGCCTCTGTAGGTATGAAAAAAAGAGACAGTGAAGCTAACTCAAGTTAGAAATCCATTGTGATGGATTCCTCAGTGACCTTGGAGGATGGAGAAGGCTCTGTGGTGGAGAGCCCTGGAAGCCTGCAGCTGTGGGGACTGCCTAGCAGCTGGGAAACATAATCCCAGAGTCAGGAGCTGCCTCTAACAAGCATGAGGTACTTGCAGGTGCCCTATGTCATCCTTAATAAATGCATGTTAGGTGTCTACCATGTTCAGGGTTCCGGTCAGACAGAAAGATAAGTATAGCAAGGCCCTTTCCCTGTTATCTTCTTGTTTACTTTATCTATAAACACCACTCAACCCTTTGGCCCCCCAGGAAACCCCCTGTGAGCATCTGTTGAAAAGGCACATAGCCCAGAACTGAGAATGGGAACATTTCAATAGATTAAAGGACAAGCGCCAACAGATCCACTTATAAATTAAAAAAAAAAAAAATTGGAAGAAAGAATTGTAGACAGAAGTTGGCTTAGTGAGTTTGGAAATTAATCAAGTTACCATCAGTATTATCTGGATTTCAAAGACATGGCATTTTCAGAAATCGCCTTCTCTTAATTATAGAATGCCTAAAGTTTTCCTTTCTGAAAATCACCAATTCATGGAATAAAAGATGTCCTATATGCTGTGTATGAAAATGTATTTCTCCTCTATTCTTGAAGGAACATGAAATCTGGTCTCTTCTGTTTGGAGACACACTTACCAAAATGCAGCTTTACACATATCACCAAAACTATTATTTTATATCACTTCATCAGGAAGTAGGCCTAGGGTAAAATGACAGAAATATTCTTTACTCCTCACTCAGCAAAGACTATTATATGCCTAAGGCAAGCAATTATTTGCCAGACTGAACTAGTAAAATATTTTATGACTCAGAACCAATTGTCAACAATATAATGCAAATATTTTAGAAAGCTTGATTACATAAGACTAGCTCATGAATGAGAAGTTCAAAGTATATTTATTCAATAAATATAATAAATATGTATGTTGGTCATAAAATATTAGAGGTGGATTAGGTTTTTTAAAGCATTTCCATTGCAAAACAGAAAAATACCTATTGCCGTTATAGGGTATTTTGCTGTTCAACGTCCTCTGTGTTAGTAGAGTAAAAGAACAGCACCCAAGTATACGGAAAGCCATACCCTAGAATAGGTAAAGCCAAGGATAGGCAAACTTTTTCTGTTAGAAGCCAGATAGTAAATATTTTAGACTTCACAGGCCACATAGTCTCTATTGCAACTACCCACCTCTGCAGTTGCCACACAAAAGCAGCCACACACAATATATAGAAGAATGAATGTGGCTGTGAGTCAATAATACTTTATTAACTAAATAAGTGATAGGCCAGATTTGACACATAGACCATAGTTTGCTAACTCCTGAGTAAAGCCAACGCCTAGTAAAAAATCAGATCCAACGATGTTGTTGAGATTTGCCTAATAATTTTAGCACTTGAAATTTATTCCAACTGCATTTTCTAATTATACTAAACTCATAATTTCACAAATAGGTAGGGAATAAAAAAGTCTGATTAAGCATAGAATCAGGTTAACAGTTTTTCAATTAATAAATGTCCATTAAACAAGAATACATCCCATAATATTATGCTACTGGATTATATAGACAATTGCATGAAAAGCAATTAAGATTCTGCCAAAACATTATAATCATGACACATTTCAGGATCTTAAAGTAGTGCTGAAATGTAAGCATAAACAACTTTCATTATATAGTATTGTTAAAATATAATCTCAAAAAGGCAAATCATGGCTCTCAAGCAAATATAGAATGAACACATGTTAAAAGATTTTATTTAACTCATTATTTAATGAGAAAGACAGTTAAGATGCCAAAACTCATCCAAAGAGCATTTGAAAAGGTGTATGTAGGCAATTTAACAAGAAAATGTTAAAGGATAAGATTACTGGGTTAGAATTAAAACTGGTTAATGACCAACAACAGAGGTTATCTCTTCCACTGGGCAGAAATTATTTGTGTATCTACCTGACAAAAATCTGCAAGTTAAACTCTGTCCTCCAGAGTTGTAAATGGCTCAGTCGGTAGAAGCCCAGCACTGCGCGGAAGAAACACCCAATAATCTCCTTTACCTATTTTGAAGTTTCACATAATTTTCCTGACAATATTGGAGATTAGCCTATATCTTCTCTGCATCTATGAAACATCTTGAAATGTGTTAAATACATTCTAAATCTTACCTTATGGTCTTTTATTTTTTTCCCCATTAAGAGAATAGAATTAGGAAATAGGTGACCTTCTCTGCATCATAGCACTATGAAGACTCAAAAAATTAATGACAACAGACAGCCTTCTCCCAAGTTTCTCTGCACACCCATGTCCTTGGGCTTTACTGTTCTGAGAGTTTATTTACACAGCCAACAGTGGACAGCTGAATGGATGATGGTATATTAGCACCATGGAATAACGGCAGCTGTTGCCATCATGTTTTAGAAACATTTATTGGCATGAAAATATGTTCACGATATATTCACAGGTGAAAAAAGTAAGCTCCTAAATGGTGCATATAGGCATTTCTTTCTGGGTGTACATTTTGTCAGTTTTCTGCATTACTTTTAGTTTAAAAGTTTATAGTTTTAAAAGTTTAAGATTCTCTCCCCATTCCTTAAATGTAGGTTGTGCTTAATAACTTCCTTGCAAAAAATATAATATGGAAAGGGTGGGGGGAAGATAAGTTTGCAGTGGAGAACCTTGACAAACACAACCTCAGCCAGGTGATCAAGGTCAGTATCAATAGTGATAACTCATGTTGGTGGTATGTACCCTTGTCATGATGTGATGAAATGGCAATTTATCTCTGTGGTCTTCCTCCACAAAACCCATAGCCCCGGTCTAATCATGAGAAAAATTTCAGACTAACCCGAACTGAGGGATGTTCTACAAAATACCTGAATTATACTACTCAAAACTCTCATGGTCATCAAAAACAGTAAAAGTCTGAGAAACTGTCACATCCAAGAGGAGTCTAAAGGAGACATGATGGCTAAATGTAATGTAGTCTCCTGGAACAGACAAAAGAACATTAGGCAAAAACTAAAGAAATCTGAATAAAGTATGGGCTTTAATTAATAATAATGTACCAAAATTGGTTCATTAATCATAACAAATGTACCATACTAGGTAAGATATTAATAATAGGGAAATTAGGTGTGGGGTATATTGGAACTCTCTGTACTATCTTCACATTTTTTCCATAAACCTAAAACTGTTTTGGGGCACCTGGCTGGCTCAGTCGGTGGAGCATGCAACTATTGATCTGGGGGTTGTGAGTTTGAGTCCCACATAGGGTATAGAGATTACTTAAATAAATTAAAAAAAATTTAAAAATTTAAAACCGTCTTAAAGTTTAAAAGTTTATTAATTTTTTTAAATTTAAGAATCTCAATTTTTGCATCATTATTTTTTCACTTAAATTTCTTTAAGATTTTTCATTTATGTTTCATCTCCATAAAGTATATTTTAAGCAAGGGAGGCACATTCTGTGAATTTATGCTTCTGTATTTTCAAAGCTGCCTTCTCAAGTCTCAAAGTCTCTTTTCTCAGAAAAAGAATACTTCTATATGTGTCATACCACAATTTTTTTAACTTTGACTTAATCATTCCATTTGAGAGACTTTTCCACACAAATATGAAAACTTGTTACTTTGATATGATGAGACTTAGAAGTCTTCATAAGGCTCACATGGTTGATTTCCGATCACATAAACTATCTTCTGTAATAATATTTTACTTTTTTAATATCACCCTGATACCTAAGTTAAATCAATGCAGCTTTATTGGTAAGGTGAAAAATGATGAAAATATTAAATGCAGGTTTTGCTTTATAAACATTCCAGTACAGTCCAATGTGACAGAGAAATCAAAAATAAGAGGTCAGGGGTGCCTGGGCGGCTCAGTCCATTAAGCGTCTGCCTTCGGCTCAGGTCATGATCCCAGGGTCCTGGGATCGAGCCCCACTTCGGGCTCCCTGCTCAGTGGGGAGCCTGCTTCTCCCTCTCCCTCTCCCCCTGCTTGTGCTCTCTCTCTGTCAAATAAATAAATCTTAAAAAAAAAAAAAAAAAAGTAAGAGGTCTGAGTTGATTTGTGTCTTAAACTTCACTCCATACTTACTGAGAAGTCAAATTATCTGTGTGTTAATTTATTTTAAGCATAAACAGTATGATATATGTGTAGCTTAATTTTAATCTATATCCCCACAGTGGCTTGTTAGTGGTTGGAAGACCCCCATTCAGAAATCTACATGACAGAGGAGTCCACTTCAAATGTCATTGTCAAAAATCTGTATCAGAATATCTGTTAATTAAGATTCAGTATGTCTAGAAAATAATTTTCATGGGTGAAATAAAAGATGTTCAATGGCATTTTACCTGATCATACAGATTGTACCACCTTTGAATGAAGTAGGTATAAAGAGCCAGGAAGCCCAACACTCTAAGCCTATTGCTCCCTTGGGTTCTGAGTCCGCCCCACCTCCCAGATGACCTCGTGGCCTGACCGCACCAGACCCCTGGTTGGTCCACTAGACTGGAGGATCGTCATTTGTGTCCGTGTCAGAGTAAATCTTTAAAATAATAAAAGCTAACATTTGTCAACCACCTACTGTGTGTCCGGCACTGGCTGTCCTAAGCCTCATATATCTAGAAACTCATTCAGTCTCTCTAAACCCTTTAAGATATCACAAAAAAAGAAACAGAGGCACAGAGAGGTTCTATAACTTGCTGAAGGTCTCACTGCCGGTAAGTGAGGTGAACGAAAGAGCTTTCCTAACTCCAGAACTCTATTATGTCCTGTATTCTAAAAGTTAGAAACTCCAATAATAAAAATATCCTTAAAATGTTGACTGCCTCGATTATATTAGGTAACATGACCCTTCCAAGGTCACACTCTCCTCTGTTCTTCTGAAGCAACATTTGAATCCCTTTTCTTTCGAATGTTTGTTTACTGGGATGCTCCTTCTTTTTAAAATGCTTGTCTAACTCTATTTTTCAAATGTGTATTTGACCTTTTTTACTGGGTCTCCTAAATTTGCAAAAGGAATACTTTAATTGCTTTTAAAGTGCTGTGTTGAAAACAATTGTATGATAATCCATGGATTCTGGTCAAAATGACTGGCCCATCATTTTATCCTCTGAAGTGTCAAATACCATTCTTGGTCTTTCCACACCACACTTTGGTGTAGTCTTGGCCTGACCTGGCAGAACAGATCCTGACAAAGAAAAGATTGGCTACAGGGAAAATCTCATGAAAAAAATACTAATTCCAAACCCCAACCTTGAGCAGTTTTCACTTCAAAAGGCTTTCATCATTTCAAGCAGGAATCATACTGAGCCCGTCTTCTGTGTTTGCTTGTTCAGTCTATCCTCTGTTATCCCTTCCCACCACTTAACATATTTTCTGTAAAGATTTCATAAATCTTTTTTTTTCTAGGTAGCCTATTTTCATGTGTAGACAAGACCCACTTTTTAAAAACATTTTATTTATTTGAGAGAGAGAGAGAGAACGAGTGTGGGGGGGGGATGGGCAGAGGGAAAGAGAGAGACAGAATCCCAAGCAGACTTCCGCACAGTGAGGGGCTCGATCTCATGACCCTGAGATCATGACCTGAGCCGAAATCAAGAGTCAGACGCTTAGCCGACTGAGCCACGCAATCCCCCCAACAAGATCCACTTTTTATGGGTGTCGTCTGTCCAACAGTCAGAAAAGTGAAGCCCCACACTTGCTCAGTTATTTTTAACCAAATGGACTCGTTTCTGCATAATTTGGTGTACCAGAGGTGACCCAAAGTATTCCCTTGATGACTTCTAGGACCATCATGACATGAATCACTTAAGAGAAAATAGAATTTTTTTTTCTAATAGAAAAATTTTATCCTGGCCAGATAAAGTCTAGTATCTATGGGAAGAAGAAGTATACAAAAGAAACCCAAATTTTAGTTGACTCTTCAGATGCCCAGGAGAGTCTGGAAAAGCTACTGAGTAGAGAGAGAGAAAATGCAGAGAGACAGAGACACAGAGAGACAGAGACAGAGAGAGAATTTGGGGACAAGCCTTGTAAAAGTACCTTTTAAAGACCCCAGGAGCAAAAGTCCCATTTTCCATTCCTTAAAGGGGTACAGGTCCAGGTGCCCCGACCAGACTATGTTAGGGAACACTGAACTGTGAAACACCTAGTATTGAGGAAAGAGTATCCAATAATCTCAATAACCTTTCTACTTTGTTCCTAGATTTAATGAACCACCCATGCAGTGAGCCCCTACCCGCTTCAGATTTCCTTCTTCAGAGATGCCAGAAAAGTTTCTATACACTTACTTCAACATAAGATTAAATATTCAAAACGTTATTATTGAAGTTCCTAAGCCCTGAGGAGGTCACACCTTAGAAATAATGGCCCGTGGTGACCACTCTGCTTCATAGTGAATGGAACAGAGACTGATCCCCAGGAAAAGTCTGTTTTTCAGAAACTAACTCCTTTGCTGTCCATTCCTTAACTTTTAAATAATAAGAAGTAGATCAAAATAACCGTTCTCTTCAAGTAAGCCTGAATTACAAAGGACTGTGAAATAAAAAAATTATTAGTCTAGCAGGAAGCAGTGAGTAGATATTAATATCCAAACAGGTTTAATTGTGAACAACTTTGCTTTAGGTTGTAATGTCATCTCTCTTTTATAGATACAAGAATGTGTTGTTCCTAAAAATAAATAAATAAATAATAAATAAAAACCTGCTTGGATAGTTACAAATATAAATTTATTGAATTACAAATGACATTAAGAATTTTTTTTAAGAATCCTAAGAACTGCCTTTTTGAGAAGGAGTGCTCAAATACATTTACTATACGAAATTTTATTTTTAAATGTATATGGTTAAAAAGTATAAAATGTGTTGAATTTACATTAGAATATTTTGATTATATATAACAGTTGATTTTTTTTTAAGATTTTATTTATTCATTTAACAGAGAGAGTGAGCACAAGCAGGGGGAGCGGCAGGCAGAGGGAGAGGGAGAAGCAGGCTCCCTGCTCAGCAGGGTGGGGCGGATCCCAGGATCCCCGGATTATGACCTGAGCCGAAGGCAGACGCTTAACCGACTGAGTCACCCAGGTGCCCGAACAGCTGATATTTTAATCAGAAAGACAGGATGCAACATAAAGTGAGTGCATGAAAATTAAAAAAAAAAAAAATTATCTTAAACTCAGAGAGAAAAAGTTATCTTTGGTCTGGTAAAGACCAGCAACAAACCGGTAATTGATAATAGGCTGGTGCCTGAGGCTAGCCTCTGAAAGTAAATAAAAAGAGAGGGAGGAAGGGAGAAAAGATGTCAGTTTACAATCTGCAAACAGCAAAGACTTCAGCTCTAGAAAACTGGAGAAGGGGGTGACCTAATTAGCTCCCTCTTCTTTACTAAAATATTCATATTTTATCTCACTTTGATTTCTCAAACATTCATTGCAAGTTTGAGGGTGTTTTTGTTGTTGCTGTTGTTGTTGCTGCTCTTTTAAACACCCCTGTTAGGAAAAACTTACCCAATATATGAAAATAAGGCAAAAGGCTGTGTCCTTTCATTGTCATACTGGAACATTGGCTAACAAGTCAGCTGCCTAGGGGATTATACTTTTGTTTGACTTACTATTTACCACTGATTAAAGTTCAGACTCCTCGAAGTTACGTATTAACTTGTAGCAAATTGATAAGTTGCAAATGATTTTGATCTGGCAGAGATGTAAATAATTTCTACCCTGTAGAAAATACAACCCCAAAAGATTAAAGCTTTATTGTCCCATTTGGCACCTATTTAATACTCTTATTTCAGCATTCTTTTTTGAATCCTCCTCTGATCCAACTTTGCCATCCTGCTGGTTCCCTCTTTAGTGAGTTAAACATATCTTTGACTCACTTTATATTTGCATGAGAATTATATTGTTAACTATTTAAGTATTATATTTTGACATTTTAAATCTAAAATTCTAATTTTAGAAAATATTGTATAATAAAAATGAAATTATTTTGGTTTAAATAAGTTTTAAGAAATACAATTTTACATTGTACTCTATAGTTACAGGTGCAATTACTGTAAGATATGAAATTGGAAATCTTGGGCATAGCATATTTGTTTCCATTTAAGAATTTGAATTTCTGCCCTATAACTAAAGAGCTAACATTTTATGTAAAGCATGGTATTTCTTTCATTTGAAATGAATTGTAACTGAAATGTGTTGTAGTTGTAAACCTACACGTTCTTTATGAATAGCATTCTAACGGGACCCAGATGATCTGAAAATTGTATGAATCCATAGAAAGTTTCCACTTGAATTTCTTAAGTATAAAATCTTCCACATTTTCCAGTTATTTTTTATTTTTTATTTTTTTTTTATTTTTTTTTTTTTTAAAGATTTTATTTATTTATTTGAGAGAGAGAGAATGAAAGAGAGCACATGCGAGGGGGGAGGGTCAGAGGGAGAAGCAGACTCCCTGCCGAGCAGGGAGCCCGATGCGGGACTTGATCCCGGGACTCCAGGATCATGACCTGAGCCGAAGGAAGTTGCTTAACCAACTGAGCCACCCAGGCGCCCCTCCAGTTATTTTTTAAATCGATTGTATTTTTGTTTTGATATACTCTTGATATTTTTCTAATATTGTTAGTTGGATTTTAGAAATCTGAATTCATAAATCCTAAAAGAATATCTATTTGTATTTATCTAAAGGCTTCTGAAAAATAGCTGTGCCTATTAGACCTGTTATTAAACTAAGGACACCAATAATATATATGAAGTGTTTTTAACCCATTATTTTGACCTATCGTGACCCATATATAGAAGCATATATATATATCCATATTTTGTTCTTTGATAGTCACCAAGAGTTGTGACATAGGAGTTATTGCCTTGATAGTCCTGAAGCAAAATTAAAGACTGATGGTTGAGGCTCCTGGGTGGCTCAGTCAGTTGAGGGTTGAGCTTCCAGCTCTTCGTTTTGGGTCAGGTAGGGATCTTAGGTGGTGGGATAGTGCTCCCAGGCTGGCTCCAAGCTCATCAGGGAGTCTGATTGAGATACCCACCCCCTCACTCACGTGCGCACTCTCTCAAATAAAAAAATAAAATCTTAAAAAAAATAAAAATAAAGACTTTGATGGCACTAGGTTAATATGATCCTAATTGGGAGATTTGGTTTCATATACTTTAAACTTAGTATAACAATGTAAGTAATGAGATGTTGGGCTTTTAAGGGGATGCTATAGATTATAAAATAAAAATGAATGTGTAGCTCAGAAAAAGAAGCAAAATAAATTTAAAAACTTGAAAGATCAGGAGATGATTTAGCAGAGTTTAAAATATATATAACAAAATATATAATATATATAGACTCTGATATTCTAGAAATTCAGTAATATTTATATATATAGTTTAATTATATGTTTTTTATTAGGGATGATGATGTTATAGATGATGTACAAAATTTCAAAGATTGAGCTATTTGCATTTTATTTTATCTCAAATAAAGCAGACTCCTCTCTCCCAGTTGACAATAGCCACCAAGAAAAAACTAACAGCTAAAAGCCTCCACTGTTTTAGGAATTTGGATTATCAGCTGATAATATGCCAAAGCCCTCAAAATGAAAGCTGATGGGAACAAATGAACCAAACTATCAATCACTTAGTAATTATATAGCCACACAAAGACTATATTATTTCTAGGAAAAAGCAATTTGTTGCAAATCCTTAGAGTAAATGAAGTTTAAAATTAAAAGGAAATACATAGAAATGTTTAGACTTTATTCTAGTCATTTTATTGTTTGTATTAATGTTGTATTTTTATGTTGGAACAATGATCCTGTTAGTAAGTAACTAATTATGTTGATTGGGTTAGGAATCTAGAATTCTGTAAGATACACATAAAAGTATACTATATACTGTATAGTATAAAAGAAAAGAGGTAATATTTTAAAATCAAGAAAAAGTTAGGAACACCCTACTGATAGAATGGGATTGGAAATTTCCCGTGGGAAATATGCCCATGAGGCAAAGTTACCTCATGTTTTTATAAAATTTAAAAAACAATACAAAATGAAACCTCCCCAAAACTTTCTTTTCTAGTTCTGCTTTGTCACTTCTAAAATGTCACTTCTAAAACCTAGAACCAGGTTCTGTGGCTTCCAATACTATTTTCTCTAGACTTCTTAGAAAAATGGCTGATGCCATGTCTTGGGAAGGAAGGTACAATGCAAGTGAAGATCACTCTACTGGCCAATGAATAAGACAGCTTTCAAACTTTATGGGGTCATGTCAAAATTACACCAAAGCCAATCAAAATAGGGGTCCCATTGGCTAAAGTTATGATAAGGTGAGCATCAAAAGGAGAAAACTGGCTCAAGTTGACTGTCATACTTTAAATCTGAAAAGCCATAAATCCATAATGACACATGGAAAAGGCTAACAAAAAATAATCTGAGAGAGAAGAAAAACAACAACAACAAATAAATAAAATCTTAAAAAAGAGAATTGTATGATTTGAAGAATATAAAGGGATGTAAGATTCCATCAAATCCCAAGACTGTATTTCCCAGGATACCAGAGTGAGAAGATGACTTGGGTGGGAACTGAAGAATTCTATGGTTAAGCAGAAGAATTAGGCAATATGGAATAACTGGAATTCAGAGGAGTGGCCTATTGGATCACCACTCTCTTGAAGTTATAAGAATAATTGAAATAACAGTCATAAATGGGGCTCAGTATATCCCTGAAAAGACCTATGGTTGATGTTCCACACATATACTTGTGACAGTTTTATGTGTCAACTTGACTGAGCCAGAGTACCTAGATATCTGGTTAAACATTATTTCTGGATGTGTGTGTGAGGGTATTTGTGAGAGAGAGTAAAGCAAATGGCCCTCCTCAATATGGGCGCGCATCATCCAATTGGTTGAAGACCTGAATAGAACAGAAAGGTAGAGGAAGGGAGAATTCTCTCTCTTTGCTGGACTGCTTGAGCTGAAACCAGTCTTCCCCTGCCCTCATACTTGGACTTACACTATCGGCACTCCACTTCTCACGCCTTCAGACTGGAACCTACACCACTGGTCTTTCTGGTTTCAGGCCTCCGGATTCAGACCACACCACTGGCTTTCCTGGGTCTCCAGCTTGCCGATGGCAGATTGTGGGACTTTTCAGCTTCCGTAACACTGCAACAAGGCAGTCTGGAATAAGTGCATGGAGACACAGGACAAATAACCTCAGAACTGTGTTGTAAATTCGAAAAACCATTCTCTGATAGTGGCTAGAGGAGTCATTCTGTCTTTACCTCCTTTCTAGTTGTAGTTTGCTGCTGCCTACCAAGAGGTTCCTTCTAACCCACTTCTTACCATGCTCACCTTCCTTGAATGTTTCTTACAGTGAACAGTGATAGTGCTTGGAAGGACAGAATTAAGACTAAAACATATATAGGTATAAATGTGTGGGCTTTTATATCCAAAAAGGAGAGAATATGATGATAAAATCAGTCCCTACATAATCAACAGAAATGTTTATTAAATGTTCTAAAATTTAAAATTTCAATTTGTTTTAAAAAATCCTTTATGTTTACATATTTTCATGGGCCCTTCAACATCATACTGTTTTTTGTTCTTCCAAAATAATACTGCGATTCCCATTCTTTTCAATGCGTATCTGAATTTTTCTCAAATCTGTATTTACTTTATTTACCATCTCCCACTTTTCAAATGCATATTTTAATTTTCTAAATTCACATTTGATCTAATTTACTGTTAATAGTCCCATTTTCGAAATATACACTTGAGTCACTTTTAGTGTCCGAAGAATTGAGGTGTCTGATTTCTGACTGATAGATGCTCCCTTGTTTCCTCCTGCATGCAAATCTCATACAGATAACAAAAGATTAATCTTCAAAAGCCTGAGTCTATAATCTTTTCCCATATCCGTGGCAGAGCCTGGGCATAGTATCTCATTGATCAATTGTCTGATGACAGGGGATAGGGTGTTTAAGTTTCAAGAATAGTTTATATGGTACCTCTTTGCTAATAAGTAATGGTTTGCTTGGTAGAATTTTCCTAAGACTTCCCTTCATTCGAATATACCCCTGGTACATGGTGTGGGAGACAGACATGGTCTACAAGATCTTGAATCCCCAGAAGTTCCTAATATTTATTGAAAGACCTAACAATTGCTGAACAGCTCTGGTCATAGCACAAGGCTATTTTACTATATTAAATATTAATATTCTTACTGTCTATATCAAAATAAATCAATAATCAGAATTCAGACTTATTTTGTACCATAATGGACAAAATGATTTTTCAACTACCTCTATAAGCATTTAAAAAATAAACAGGCTAAAATTTGCCATTTTATCAATAAAATATTTTTAATCTGAACATATGTTGATTTCTAACCATGTAGTCCAATTTTTTAAAAATGTATATGCCCCTAGAAAGCCAAGAGATCCCAGGTCCACCTCTCTTCCTGTATCAACTTGGGCAGGTATTTAGTACCTTTATCTATCATTCCTGTTTCTCAGAGTATTGTGATGAAGATCAAACAAGGAAAGACATGGGACAGTCCTTCAAAAAGTTAAAAACAAATAAATAAGGCTACAGCTCTCAACCTTTCTTCTCTGCCAAAGCACACATAGCAGAAAACATTAACATATACTATTAACACCTATGGGAATATTTATATAGTTTACAAACATTCACACAGCCCTTGCTATATTCTAGACTGCATTCTCAGCAATTTGTAAATAACCACTCATTTAATCCGCAGCCCCCAAAAGTAGATATCCTTACAATTTCTATTTTACAGATGAGGAGACTTAGGCACAGAGAGGTCATATAACTTGCCCAAGGTCACACAGGCAGATGAGTCACAGAATTAAAATATAAACCTAATACTGTAACTCCTTAACTACCACAGGAAGTTGCCTCTAACAAAAAAAGTTAATCATGCTCTAGTTTTTGGTTGTTTTTTGCTTTTGAGTTTTCAGCAGTTATACAAACAAAATCACAGGAGGGATAAAGTCAGCTATTTGCAGACCCCAAATGGTAATTTTTCATGAAAAAAATAAAAGGCCTATTTTTTAAAAAAATTAAACCTTTTTTAAAATGTCAGTTTTTAAAATCAACTTCCCCTCTCCTGGCATCAGGGTAATACTAATTAGACAATCACTTGGGCAGCACATGGCGGAAGGAGTAGTGAGGGAAGTTTCTGGAGTTAGACTTCAGAATGACTTAGCAACGGAATCTTTGAAAGATTTTGTAATTGAAAGACATGAGGATTTCAGGTCAAAGAATAAGTTTTGTGATTTTCCTCATTCAAGACCTGCTGCTGAATCATTTCCCACAGAGTCAGGACCCCCAGGGCCTCTCTTTTATCTATTCTACACGGGAGGAAAAGAAATGGACAGAAAGCAGAATGATGCTTTCAGACAATAACATAAAATTCCTCTGGTCTTTTTTGTTTTCTTTCTAACCAGAAAGATAACGTTTTACTCATAAAAAAAACAGAAAGAGATCTTTCTTCCCAAGCAGAAGTTCTAGTGATAGCTGTTGGTAAGGTATTTAGTGAAGTTTAGGAACAAGGGATTTCCTCTTCAGCTAGAGTTGTCACTGGCAGCCACTCCATTCTGTGCATAATTTCAGCAAAAGGTAATGTTTCAGAAGTGAGGCTTCAACAATCTGGTACCCTTAACAGAAACAAAGACCTATAAACACTAGAGCAAGAAGAATAACATCACAGTTATTATTATACAATAACCACTCGTGCTGGTCAATGCCTACTATGTGTCAGGTCCTGCACTCATCAGGGGACAGCGAGATAAATCATGGGACATGTCCTAAAAGAGGCCCCACAGGGCAGTGGTAGAAACAGTTGTAGGAGTAAATAACCACAGGATGTTGTGATTCGTGTTCTGTCACCAGCATATAAAATATTGTGGGAACACTGCAGGTGAATAGCTCCATCATCCTAGGGAATCACCGATGAAATGACCTTTAGTTTTGCCTTGAAGGGCAGTAGAATTTTAATAGGTGCAGGAGGGAGGCAGAAGGTGTCGATATTTCAAGGAGGAGGAACAGCACAAGAAAGGGCGCAGACGAATAATAGGCAATAATTTGTTTGTGGGACTGATGATAATTCTTAGTTGCTGGAGAACAGCGCCCATGGGAGGAGGCTGGTGGGAAATGAGGCTGGAGAGGAGTATGGGGATGACTCGTGAAGAATCTTGTAGGGCATTTTAAGGAGTTTATATTTGATGCCATAGACAAATAGATTTTTTTAAGTTTAAAAGCAAGTCAAATAACGCTTTTAAAAAATTGTAGTTTTTATAGATCACTCTGGTGATAATGTGGAGGTTAGAGTAAAGGAAAAAATTAGAGATGGGAAGACCCACTAGAGTGCTGTAATAATCCTAATGGAAGATAATAAGGGAATAGCCAAGGAGATCAAGATGATGATCTGGGAGCACTTCATGATGTAGAATCAGTGGTAGCTGGTGACCATTTGGTTAGTTGAGATGGGAGAAAGGATGACTCACAGATTCATGGTTTGTATCATTGATACGACTAGCTAAGCTAGGGAATATACAAAGAGATAAATGTAACCAGAAAGTAAAAACTGAAAACATCTGGAACTCATGCTCTGCAGGAAAAGGACAAGGAGGAGTAACTGAATCAGAGTATCTGAAAGGAGTGTTTGAGTGCAAAGCACAGAGAAACAGGAGGGGCTAGCAGAATCAGAGGTTGAGACACCCAGAATGAACGCAGGAAGAAGAAGGTATATATCTATCTGTAGAAGTTACCAGGCGGTGGAAGGGGCATCAAACACCATGCCTCTGAGAGGAGAGTGGAGAGAATCAACTAACAGAGGCAAGAGCAATCAAAGCAGAGATGGTGCTCTGTGGCTCATGGTCATACAGAGCCCCTCCAGAGTAAGGTTGCTGGCTTTGAGGAGAAGAATAGCTTCTAGAGCTTCCACTGGGCCTCCAGGCATGCTGCCGGCCAGCTGCAGAATGACTACAGTGCACAGTGATTCCTGACCATACAGGTTCCCGGTCTTCCACACTTTTCCATGCATCCTGACAACAAACACCTATCACCTGAGTCAGCATGAGCATGTCCTTGTTTCTTGAAAACAAACAAACAAAAGACCAAGAATACAATGTGCAGCACTTTTGAGAATTTCAGGACAATTATACTTTTCTTTTTTTTTAATTTCTTTTCTTAAATTTATTTATTAATTTTTTTTTTTTTTTGAGAGAGAGAGAGTGCAGGCACGTGAGCAGGGGAGGAGGGGCAGAGGGAGAGAGAATCCTAAGCAGACTCCACTCAGCTCAGCACACAGCCTGATGCGTGGTTCCATCTCATGACCGTGAGATCACAAGGGGAGCTGAAACTAGGAGTCGGACCCATAACTGACTGAGCCACCCAGGCATCCCAACAATTATGCTTTTCAAATAGTAACTTACTTATTTTCTTTTTGGTGTTTTTTCGCTTTTATATTGCTTTGTTTTGTCTTAATACAATGTTACCACACACAAAAAAAGACAATAAACTACACTTATTATTGGCTTTAAACCCATGGCATTGGACTTTCTTAGCAAGCACCTCTAGATTTGCTGCAGTAGTATATGTAATGCTGTTCAAGGAACAGACCCTCCTTAGAAATTAATTTCTGAAAAAGCTCATGCTTTTGAGTTTGAAATTTCACAATCATATGGGCATGATTTTAATGCCAATGAAACTTCAGTACACAAAAGCTATCCTTCGGACACTGTGCATGGCTTGCTAATTATATCTGCCTATAAATTCTAATTCCTTTGCCTCTCATGTTAGACCAGGGGGAGCTGTAAGCTCCAAGGTTTTATTTGAATCAAAATTAACAAAGAACTTGCTGTAGGAAAGTACAGGATAGATGATGTGGTTGCTTCAACAAATAAATCACAAGGAAAAAAAGAAAGAAAGGGTATGAAACCCACAGATTGAGAGGCTTAAAATCATATTTATCACGTGTGGGCCTGATTTAAATTATTTAAATATATTCAAGTAAAACTGCAAATAAATACAGAAAAGCTATGACATTTATAAGACACTTGGAAATTTGAACACCAACTAGATTTTGATGGTGAGGAAGAATATTGTTAGTTATATTTATTTGTGATAATGCTTTGTGGTTGTGCTTTTTAAAAAAAGAATCCTTATCTTTTAGAAACACATACTAGTATCTGGGATTTGTTTCAAAATAATACAGGAGGGGGGAAGTGGGTAAGGAAATAGATGAAACAAGATGGGTCATCAGATAATTATTAAGGCTGGGGATGGAGATTTACACTATATTATAACCACTTTTGTGTATATTTTAAAATTTCTCACCATAAAAACTTAAAAAAATCAGTAACAATGCTTAGCATCTGCTCTTTTTTGAGCCTTGATATTATATAACATAAGTGAGAGAATTTTGTCTCCCTCCAAATATGTGTTTATGTGTGTGTATGTAAAAATATGATTAGAAATAAAATACCAAAAGATTAATAGTGACTATACGTCAATGTTATGTGCTTTAGACTTAATGTATCCTTCCCCCCGTCCCCACCAAAATTCATATGTTGAAACCTAATCCCCAATGTGTTGGTGTTTGGAGGTAAGGCCTTTGGAAGGTGACTAGGTCATGAGGATGGAGCCCTCACGAATGGGATTAGTGTCCTTATACAAGAAACCCCAAAGAACTCCCCTGCTTTTTCAGCCATGTGAGGACACAGTGAGAAAATGACTGTCTATTATAAGGAAGCAGGTCCTCACCAGACACTGAATCTACCGGCACCTTGACCTTGATCTTTACCTACTTCTTAAATATGTAGACATTCCCAACAATGAGACTCCCAGTGGAAATACACACACACACACACACACACTTCATTTGTAGGAGTTAAGACAGAAACACAAGCAACTATAAATATAAGGCAAATATAGTGGGAAAAATAAAGGAGGGACAGATTACTTCTGGTGAGATGCTTTTGGACTCTTCATGGAGTTAGTGACATTTGAGCTGGGTCTTCAAATGTGCATGGCATATAATAAGCAGAAATACCTAGAAGGACATTTCTCTCATTGTCTAAGAAAAGCACTTCTGTGTTTTCCTTTACTCGTACATTTAATACTTCTGATACCAGATGTGTGTGTTTTCCACACATCAAGGAATTCTCTACACCAAGTGGATGCTCTATAATTCAATTCAATTCTGACACTATTTGAAGTTAGCATCACATCTCCTAAGTTAAATGCTCAGTCCCACAAGACTGCCTCCATTTCAGACACCATTCTCAAGTCCCAGATTGTCGACTATACTTCTGACCCATTATCTATTATGTGGGGTTCCCACGACCCCCTGCTTGGGCTCAACACTCTGTTAGAATGGCTCACAGAACTCAGGAAAACACATTTGCTGGTTTATTATAAAGGATACTATGGAGGGTATGCACGAACAGTCAGATGAAAAGACATATAGAATGAGGTCTGGAAGGGTCCCAAGTACAGGAGTTTCTGTCCCTGTGGATGTGGGATGTGCCACCCTCCTGGCATGTAGATCCAAAACCTCTTCAAACCAGTATTATTGAGATTTTTATGAAGGTTTCATTATGTAGGCACAATCAACCATTAACTCAATCTCTAGCTCCTCTCCCCTTTCCAGAGGATAGGGGGCAGGGGGTCACTGTGTTGAAAGTTTCAAGCTTCTTAATCATAGCTTGGTCTTTCTGGTGACCAGCCCCCGTTCAGCTCACCAAAGGTTACCTTATTAGAACAAAAGACTCTCCTATCGCCCAGGAAATTCCAAGGGATTTAGGAGCCCTGTGTCAGGAACAAGGGCCAAAGATCAAATATTAGAACAAAAGATGCTCCTAGTGCTCTTATCACTTACCAAGGGTTTAGGAGCTCTGTTCTAGGAACCAGTGGCAGTGACAAATATATATTTTCTATTATTTCATACTCTCTGATCAAGGGAAAGGACAAGAAGAAGCAGTCCAGTGGCACATAGCATTCAAGAGTCATGAAAGATAAGCCTGAAGAGATGAATTAGAGTCAATCACAGGCAGCCTCAGAGGCCATATTGAGACCTTGATGCAGTTTTTAAAAAATGCAACTAAAAAATTAAATTTTACTCAAATGCAGTTTTACTGGTGTCATAATGGTCTCTAAATGTAATTGTCTAGTTACTGACCATAATCAATACCACTGAAAATTTTACTCAAGTGGACCCCTCAAAACAATTGGACCCAATGCCTTGGCTGGATCAACTTAGTTTTCCACTAACAGGCTCATTCTTGGGAACGTCTACATAGTTAGCAAATAGGTAAAATGGGAGGGAAAAGTGGGCTAATTAAAGGACTATCCCTCAAACTTCTTGGGGTTTTGCTTAAACCTCATGCTATACCTCTCCTCCCCATCACATGTCTTTCTCCTGGTGTCTTACACGTGCTTTTCCCTGACCTCCCAGTTCACATTCCTTCAACTCCATTGGGGTCTCTATATAGTCACTGGGCACAGAAGACCTAGCTTGACTCTGAACACGCCATATTCTGACATGCTTCGATAACTAAGCCTTTGTATCTAAGCTCATATGTGAAAGAAATACTCTCCTTCTAAGGATATACTTTTAATACTACCAGTGCCCCTGACAAATATTAAGTTAGGAAAATCCCACCACCACATATCCCAGGTGAATAGGATAGAAAGCATTGTACATGATCCCTTCTTGAATAGAGCTGATGAAGGAACGACTCAGGTGGGTCTATGTTCATTGAGCAGACGCAATTTGGGGCAGAACAGAAAAGCCCAAAGTGAGAACTTTATGTTCAACGGGTTTCTAAAACAAGCAATTTTGCAAAGCAGCCTTAGACGGCAGTGTATGCAACTGTGTGTAAAAACAATGGGCAGTATTAAAATAAAATCCAAATGTCAGGCATAAAAATGCATTTTCTTGCCTTATTCTGAAAGAATGCACCTGGGAGAAATGCAGCAAATAAACCTGTTGAAAATATGAGCGTTCTTACAAGCTTATTTCCAGTGGGACATTAACAAAATACCTCTATTAATGAAGAGAATGTGTTCCAGTGACACACTTATTCATCAGATATTTCACAAGCAAGACAGAAAAAAATACAAAAGATCGAGATGTTCACTTCAGAACTTCATGTGGGAGGGTAAAAATATGACATATAATATACAAATATGACGGCATACTAAAGAAAATAGCATCACATCTGCTGGAAAACATGAAATAGGACTCCTACGATTTAGTATAGAGGTAAATGAGGAGAAATCATGCTAACAGATTTTAGGGAATAAACCCAGTAATAGCCCCACTGTCAAGACAGGTGGAAGGTGTGGGAAAGGTTGATGAGCAAAGCGGCCCCAGGTGACCTGCTGAAGGGCAAGGCAGCATAGGTTTCAGGAGGTCACAGCGACGAAGGGCACAATTTCATCTACATGCAGCCACCTCTCTATCTGTCACTGGAGAGCCAGGGGAGTGGAAGGAGGGGAAGAGACTGGAAGGGGTAGTCTTGGGAAAAACCAAAGTACCCAATAGGAGTAACTCAACTTCGCTTGCATGACCAACACACCTCATGACTTGAGTCTCTTACATACTTGCTTCCCAAGGTCTGTTAGTCTTTTAAGAGGAAACCAAATCTTTCCCTTCACAATTTGAAGGGATAGGTAAAAACTTAAGTTCATCAACCGTAAGTGTTATTTAGGATAAAACTGTCACTAAACACAAGAGTCCAAACAAATGCCCACAAGGGCCAGCAGATGAAGCGGCTGAGGAGGGGGGAGGGGAGACCTAACTGCAGAGGACTCGCCCTGTCAACAGTGGACAGATGTCACCCAGCTTCAACTGAGAGTGGCCAAGGGAAAGTCTGGACTGTTACCAGCTGGTTCAAGAGAGATGCTGATCCCTATTTTTACTTAAAACATTTGTATCTTCAAACATTGGTAACTAATTCATAAAACGCAACAAAACAAAACACTGAGAGGGCAAACAAAACAGGTTGGCCAAACTCAGGACAGAGATGGCCATTTTGCAACATGCTCATCAAAAAGTATTTAGTCATCTAGGCAAGCTGGGAGAAGTGAGAGTCACTAAAGCTTCCTCTTTGGGCAAAGCTGAGAGTAAAGAGAACAAGAAGGCACTGGTTTAAGGGGGTAAAGCAAAAAGGAGGTGAAACATATTTTGAAAGCCTCACAATTTTGCTCATTGTAGCCCCATCTGCCTGTATTTAGATGGAACAATTGGGAGCCATCTAGTACCATTTGTCAAGCCTTACCCCATACAAAGCTTCACTTCCCACAGTTTTAATACTGCCAGTTTCATTATAAAGGAGACTAGTTCCCAGAGTTTTCACTAATCAAGGTATCATACTATACGTTTTTTGGCATAAAGCGTTCTTATGAATCACATTAAGTTCCATCTACAAGGATGATTTTTCCAAGATGTCATAGGCTGAGTGTTGTTTTTGATTCTGCAGCCCAAACAAGGATCTCAGGATCCTGGCATTTTTTTTAAGGAATTAAATTGTAATCTGCAATGCAGCAATAATTTACTACAGAGCTTTGGGCAAAAAGCCGGCTTCAAATCGTCAGCCTGAAATGTTATTAACACATTAGCTATCAAGGTCAGCAAAAGACACTATAGAAATTTCTTTTACTGTTCTTAGATAGTGAAATATAGAAATCACTTAACTGGTGCACAGAAGTTGCTTTAAGCAAATACATTCAACATTTGCTATCAAGGAAAGCAGCAAGCTGATGCATAGTTCTTAGGATAGTAAGAATCCTAAAGCTTAGATGAGATAGTAAGAATCACACACAAGGATACCTCAAGATACACATGTGTCTTTAAGTAAAAGAGGAGTATATATGTTTATGGGCATGTGCATGAGGTATCTGTAGTATATGTGTGAGTAAAGTATTTTCCTGGAGAAACTAGAGACATTCATATAGTTTCACTATAAGTTTTTTAAAGCTGGTACTGCTTGCTTACATGCTTTTTGCACTCTGCTGTAAATTTATTTGCTACATAAATAAATATTATCTCATTACCAACCATCTCCATTAGGATCTAGCAGACCATGAAATAGGCTCTGCAAGATCAAGCAATGCACTTAGGCCCCCAAAAACATTGTTTTGGTTTCTAGCTTAAGAGCTCATGGAGAAATAAAATTTTACATAACAGTTTGGAGAACATACACTATATAATCCTTCCCAGTCTAAGGCATTTCTAAAAAGGAAAGCAGATTACTCATAACTGTGAAAAATAAATGTTTCTATTTCTACCTACTTCTTCTTTGTCTACCTTTCTAGGATTTCTAACTTCCACACTGTTTTCAACAATCCATATTTAAAAGAGCATATTTTTGCAAATGCAAAAATAACTTAAGGACAAAGCACCCTGAGATTGAAATCTGCTAAGTTAAACACTAAGTTAAGTGATCAATCGACTCCTTCACTCATTTTAAGCACATACCTTACAAGGATAATACCACTAAAAACAGTATAAAATTCAAGAGCAAGTCAGTGGCCACATTCTAGATGCCATTCTGAAATGCTGCTAAAATATCAACAAGTCTAGTCCATATTCCACTAATTAAGAAAATTATGCCTAAGGGCAACCACGGCAAATCCACACAGTTGATTATGGTTACAAGCATTCATTTTAATCTTTATTTAAATTGCATAAATGTTAGCACCTTTCACAGAGTACATGTGCCGAGTTCAAGTTCAAAAGGAATCTTTTAAGTACTCTCCCAAAGAAACAAAGAGCTACATTTTTGCCCAGAATTTAAAGTGAGTGGGAAATGTAGCGACATAAATTGTTGCAGCATAAGTTCTATTGCCAGGTTCAGGAACTAGCAAAAACCCAGCAACCATGAAAGAGGCTGGCAGAGAGGGAACAGTCAGTTTTGACTGGCAGAAGGTGAGCTTCAAGAGGCACAGGAAAGCACACAAAAGCACACTTGTGTTCTGTGTCCTGAGAGCCCCAGAAGAGAGGGAGTGTGAAGGCCCCTGGACATATAGACAGCAAAAGCCAGCAATTCTGCAACATGAATGAAACATATCGATATTTTTATTTAGCACAACACACGGGAAAGTTTTAAAGGACTGAACTTGAAGAAAAATTAATCTGTTAAATCATCTGGTCTAACACCAAGTTTCTATTGCTCATTCTAAGACATTGATTTTGGGGGGCCGTATTTCAAAGTCAAAGACATTTTTCACACACTCCAAGGGATTTCTAAAATTAAGTGTGTTTAAATATGAACTTATATAGATGACTCTATTTTTTTTAAAGGTGGCCCATCTAAAAATTCAGCTACATGGTGGTGCTAAAGCATCACTGCAGAGACTATAGGTCGGATGGGAGAAATGTGGCTTTGTAGGGAGGAATCTGGCTGGGGCCTCTTTGACTCAGGGATCAGTCTTGGCATGACGATGGAGGGGCAACCGTACATCGTGCACTTCCTAATGGGATGTGCTAGGAGTTAGGTGGCTTCATTCATAAAATATTTGTGCCCCAAATGTTCAACCTGAATCTAATCGCTCCTAAAGATCGAACTTCTGGTTTATAGAAAAACAGGAGCTGGAAGAAGGAGCTAAAGCAGTACTACCAGGAATCAATTAAAAAATTTAAAAAGCAGGTTGTTCTACAAGACAAGTGGCCCAGTCTCATCATCAAGTTAATATCATGGAGAGGGAAGGAAGTAAGGGAGGGAGGGGGAAAAAGTGGGTGTTGTAGATAAAAACAGGCAAGAGACATCACAAAAAAATTCACTAGGTGTTAGGATCCTGGTTTCAACAACTGACTATAAAAGACATGTTGGGAACAGGATAGGATATTTGAATATGGGCTCAGTACTAGGTAGGGTAAGGTAATAATTATTATATTTTAGTTGCAATAATAGAATTGTAAGTATGTGGGAAACTTCCAAAATTTTCTAAAAAATCCCCTCCGAAGTATTTAGGAATAAAATGAAATGATGTCTATATTTTACTTTAAAAGACTTCAGAAAAAAAATGAAGAAAATATGGCAAAAGTTCTATCAATTTAAAAATCCAAGTAGTAGGTATATGGGTGTTTATTATATATATAATATATGTGTATATAAAATACATATAGTATTATCTATACTTTTGGGTATGTTTTACAATTGTAATAATAAATATAAATAAACAAAACAAAGTTATTTTTTAAGTTGCATCTGTTACATCCTTTCTGAACTTTAGATATTCAAAACAAGAGAGTTTCTATATTGTATTTAACTATCTTCCTGTCCCTTAAGTTCTAATAAATAATTTTTTGGTTTCTATTTTATTCATATTCTTTAATGCTTTTCAAAAAAGCAGCAGCTTTCTAGGCCTTAATTCGGTAACTTATACAGAACACGTAAGAGCATGTCTTATTCCACTCCTCTAAAATACAAATTAAAAAATATATATTTTAAAAGATAGCAAGTCATTCAATACCATCATCCCAAAATGACCTGTTAATTTTAATATTTTAGTCTTTTTTAAAGAGTAGATATATTTCGACATACTCAAGACATTATTACATACAAGTTTTTATTCTGCCTTTTTCATGTATTGCAATAGAACCCAGATATTACAGTATTTTTCTAAATATTTTAAATTGTTTTAAAAGATTCTCTAACCACACGGTAGATTTTACAACTACAGTGCACTTAAGCATAAGAAAGAATTTTTTTCCTAGCCATAGCAATCAGACAGCAAAAAGAAATGAAAAGCATCTGGATTGGTAAGGAAGAAGAGAAACTATTGCTCTTTGCAGATGACATGATATACTAGATAAAGAAAATCTGGAAGATTCCACCAAAAAACTGCTAGAAATGATAAAAAAATTCAGTAAAGTCACAGGCTGCAAACTTGCATTTCTATACACCAATAATGAAGTGGCAGAAAGAGAAATTAAGAAAACAATCCCATATACAACTGTACCAAAAATAATGAGATACCTAGGAATAAACCTAACCAAAGAGGTGAAAGACCTGTACTTTGAAAACTATAAAACATTGATGAAAGAAATTGAAGAGGGGGCGGAGCAAGATGGCAGAGGAGTAGGAGTCCTGGATTGTGTCTGGTCCTAGGAATTCAGCTGGATAGGGATCAAACCATTCTGAACACCTATGAACTCAACAGGAGATCGAAGAAAAGAATAGCAACAACTCGGGCGCCTGGGTGGCTCAGTTGGTTAAGCAACTGCCTTCGGCTCAGGTCATGATCCTGGAGTCCCGGGATCGAGTCCCGCATCGGGCTCCCTGCTCAGCGAGGAGCCTGCTTCTCCCTCTGACCCTCCCCCCTCTCATGTACTCTCTCTCATTCTCGCTCTCTCAAATAAATAAATAAATCTTTAAAAAAAAAAAAAAGAATAGCAACAACTTTCTGAACAGAAAAGCGACCACTTTCTGGAAGGTAGGACGTGCGGAGAAGTGAATCCAAGGCGATATTCAGGAGGATAGACGGCGGGGGAGGGGGACTCTGTCGGCCACTTCTGGCAAGTGATAGAGCCACGGAGCACAAAATCAGAACTTTTAGAAGTCGGCGCCGCTGAGGGACGTCACTCCGGTGGCTAAGCAGGGGGTGGAACCCTCGCGGGACAGTGTGGTCTCAGGACCCTCGGGGTCACAGGAAAACTGGGGGTGCCTGAGTGCGGCAGAGCTCCCAGGTATCAGAACAGGGAAGCCGGCTGCAGAGACGGAGCCGGGGGCGTGGGCTCTCAGCTCGGGGTTGCCATAAACCATGATCCGCGGCACAGTCGGGCCACTGCTCCTCCAGCAGGGTCCCAACAAGTGGCAGATCCGGGGAGACTCCCCTTCCTCCCCTGGGAGGAGCCGCGCGGGAGTGCACCACAGGGATCTGCTGGGTTTGGAGACTCCACACGGGGTCCGGTGTCAGAGATAGAAACACTCAGTCACAGGTCGGGTGAGCACGGAGTGCGGCCGGAGACCGGGGAGACAGGAGTGACTGGCGGCTTTTCTCTGGGGGCTCACTGAGGAGGGGGGCCCGAGGGGTCGGCTCCGTGGGGGGGGGGGCGATTGGGAGGCCTCCACTTTCACTCTCGTCCTCCAAGGCTGTATGGAAAGCTTGCAGGGAACAAAAGCTCCCAAGAGCAAACACGAGCAGATTACTTAGCCCAGACCGGGCAAGGGCAGGGCAATTCCGCCTCCGGTAAAGACATTTGGGAACCACGGCAACAGGCCCCTCCCCCAGAAGATCAGCAAGAACAACCAGCCAAGACCAAGTTTAATCAATGAGAATGGCAGAATTCCAGAGCTAGGGGACTATAGAATTATAGTCCATAGAATTCATGGCTTTTTTACCATGATTCTTTAGTCTTTCAAAGTTATTTTTTTTAACTGTCTTTTTTTTTTGACTTTTTCTTTTTCCCTTTTTCAACCAACATCTTATCAATCCCTTTTTTAAAAAAATTTTTATTTTCCATTTTTAGAGTCATATTCTATCCCTTCATAGTAGTTACCCTTATTTTTGGCATATATATATATATATATATAAGTTGTTCTCTCTTTCAAATTTTGAGATACAGTTTCTTCTAACAGATCAAAATATACCCTAAATCTCTAGTGTATGGCTTTGTTCTAGGCTCCTGCCTGACCACATTCTCTCCCTATTTTTTTCTTTTTTTTCAAATCCTCTTCTTTCTTTTTTCAAACAACTTCTTATCAATTCCTTTTACAAAATTTTTTATAATTTTCATCTTTACAATCATATTCCATCCCTTCATCATATCAACCCTTATTTTTGTACATATATAAGTTTTTCTTTCTTTAAAATTTTGGGAGGCACTTTCTTCTAACAGACCAAAATACACCCAAAATCTAGTGTGTGGCACTGATCTATGCACCAGCCTGATCATACTTGATCATATTCTGTGTTTTTTTGTTTTGTTCTGTTTTTGTTTGCTTTTATCTTTTTCTTTTTCTTTTTTTTTCTTTTTCTTTTTTCTTTCTTTCCCTTTCTTTTCCCCTGGCTTCAGGTCTTCTCTGATTTGTTTAGAGTATATTTTCTAGGGAAGTTGTTACCCCGTTAGCAGATTGTTCTCTCATTCATCTATTCTCCTCTGGACAAAATGACAAGATGGAAAAAATCACCTCAACAAAAAGAACAAGAGGTAGTACTGACTGCCAGGGACCTACTCAATACGGACATTAGTACGTCAGATCTAGAGTTCAGAACCATCACTTTAAAGATCCTAGCTGGGCTTGAAAAAAGCATGGAAGTTATTAGAGAACCCCTTTCTGGAGAAATAAAAGAACTAAAATCTAACCAAGTTGAAATCAAAAAGGCTATTAATGAGGTGCATAAAAAATGGGGGCGCTAACTGCTAGGATAAATGAGGCAGAAGAGAGAATCAGTGATATAGAAGACCAAATGATGGAAAATAAAGAAGCTGAGAAAAAGAGAGATAAACAACTACTGGATCACGAGGGCAGAATTCGAGAGATAAGCGATATCATAAGACGAAACAACATTAGAATAATCGGGATCCCAGAAGGAGAAGAAAGAGAGAGAGGGGCACAAGGTATATTAGAGCAAATTATAGCAGAGAACTTCCCTAATTTGGGGAAAGAAACAGGCATCAAAATCCAGGAGGCACAGAGAACCCCTCTCAAAATCAATAAAAATAGGTCAACACCCTGACATCTAATAGTAAAACTTACGAGTCTCAGAGACAAAGAGAAAATCCTGAAAGCAGCTCGGGAGAAGAGATCTGTAACCTACAATGGCAGAAACATTAGATTGGCAACAGACCTATCCACAGAGACCTGGCAGGCCAGAAAGGACTGGCATGATATACTCAGAGCACTAAACGAGAAAAATATGCAGCCAAGAATACTATATCCAGCTAGGCTGTCATTGAAAATAGAAGGAGAGATAAAAAGCTTCCAGGACAAACAAAAACTAAAGGAATTTGCAAACACGAAACCAGCCCTACAAGAAATCTTGAAAGGGGTCCTCTAAGCAAAGAGAGAGCCTAAAAGTAACATAGACCAGAAAGGAACACAGACAATATACAGTAACAGTCACCTTACAGGCAATACAATGGCACTAAATTTTATCTTTCAATAGTTACTCTGAATGTAAATGGGCTAAATGCCCCAATCAAAAGACACAGCCTATCAGATTGGATTAAAAAACAAAACCCATCGATATGCTGTCTGCAAGAGACTCATTTTAGACCCAAAGACACCCCCAGATTGAAAGTGAGGGGGTGGAAAACCATTTACCATGCTAATGGACACCAAAAGAAAGCTGGGGTGGCAATCCTTATATCAGACAAATTAGATTTTAAACCAAAGACTGTAATAAGACATGAGGAAGGACACTATATCATACTTAAAGGATCTATCCAACAAGAAGATCTAACAATTGTAAATATCTATGCCCCTAACATGGGAGCAGCCAATTATATAAGCCAATTAATAACCAAAGCAAAGAAACACATTGACAACAATACAATAATAGTGCGGGACTTTAACACCTCCTCACTGAAATGGACAGATCATCTAAGCAAAAGATCAATAAGGAAATAAAGACTTTAAATGACACACTGGACCAAATGGACTTCACAGACATATTCAGAACATTCCATCCCAAAGCAACGGAATACACATCCTTCTCCAGTGCCCATGGAACATTCTCCAGAATAGATCACATCCTAGGTGACAAATCAGGTCTCAACTGGTACCAAAAGATCGGGATTATTCCCTGCATATTTTCTGACCACAATGCTTTGAAACTAGAACTCAATCACAAGAGGAAAGTCAGAAAGAACTCAAATACATGGAGGCTAAAGAGCATCCTACTAAAGAATGAATGGGTCAAACAGGAAATTAAAGAAGAATTTAAAAAATTCATGGAAACCAATGAAAATGAAAACACAACTGTTCAAAATCTTTGGGATGCAGCAAAGGCGGTCCTAAGAGGAAAGTATAGAGCAATACAAGCCTTTCTCAAGAAACAAGAAAGGTCTCAAATACACAACCTAACCCTACACCTAAAGGAGCTAGAGAAAAAACAACAAATAAAGCCTAAACCCAGCAGGAGAAGAGAAATAATAAAGATCAGAGCAGAAATCAATGAAATAGAAACAAAAAGAACAGTAGAACAGATCAACAAAACTAGGAGCTGGTTCTTTGAAAGAATTAACAAGATTGATAAAACCCTGGCCAGACTTATCAAAAAGAAAAGAGAAATGACCCAAATCAACAAAATCATGAATGAAAGAGGAGAGATCACAACCAACACCAAAGAAATACAAACAATTATAAGAACATATTATGAGCAACTCTATGCCAGCAAATTAGATAACCTGGAAGAAATGGATGCATTCCTAGAGATGTATCAACTACCAAAACTGAACCAGGAAGAAATAGAAAACCTGAACAGACCTATAACCACGAAGGGAATTGAAGCAGTCATCAAAAATCTCCCAAAAATCAAAAGCCCAGGGCCAGATGGCTTCCCAGGGGAATTCTACCAAACATTTCAAGAAGAATTAATACCTATTCTTCTGAAACTGTTCCAAAAAATAGAAATGGAAGGAAAACTTCCAAAATCATTTTATGAGGCCACCATTACCTTGATCCCCAAACCAGACAAAGACCCCATCAAAAAGGAAAACTACAGACCAATATCCTTGATGAACATGGATGCAAAAATTCTCACCAAAATACTAGCCAATAGGATCCAGCAGTACATTAAAAGGATTATTCACCACAACAAAGTGGGATTTATCCCTGGGCTGCAAGGTTGGTTCAACATCTGCAAATCAATCACTGTGATACAATACATTAACAAAAGAAAGAACAAGAATCCTATGATCCTCTCAATAGATGCAGAAAAAGCATTTGACAAAGTACAGCATCCTTTCTTGATCAAAACTCTTCAGACTATAGGGATAGAGGGTACAAAGCTCAATATCATAAAAGCCATCTGTGAAAAACCCACAGCGAATATCATTCTCAATGGGGAAAAACTGGGAGCTTTCCCCCTAAGGTCAGGAACACGGCAGGGATGTCCACTATCACCACTGCTATTCAACATAGTATTAGAAGTCCTAGCCACACCAATCAGACAACAAAAAGAAATAAAAGGCATCCAAATTGGCAAAGAAGTCAAACTCTCACTCTTTGCAGACGATAGGATACTTTATGTGGAAAACCCAAAAGACTCCACCCCAAAACTGCTAGAACTCATACAGGAATTCAGTCAAGTGGCAGGATATAAAATCAATGCACAGAAATCAGTGGCATTCCTATACACCAACAACAAGACAGAAGAAAGAGAAATTAAGGAGTTGATCCCATTTACAATTGCACCCAAAACCATAAGATACTGAGGAATAAATCTAACCAAAGAGGCAAGAATCTGTACTCAGAAAACTAGAAAATACTCATGAAAGAAATTGAGGAAGACACAAAGAAATGGAAAAACATTCCATGCTCATGGATTGGAAGAATGAATATTGTGAAGATGTCAATGCTACCTAGAGCAATCTACACATTCAATGCAATCCCCATCAAAATACCATCCACTTTTTTCAAAGAAATGGAACAAATAATCCTAAAATTTGTATGGAACCAGAAAAGACCCCGAATAGTCAGAAGAATGTTGAAAAAGAGAAGCAAAGCTGGTGGCATCACAATTCCAGACTTCCAGCTCCATTACAAAGCTGTCATCATCAAGACAGTATGGTACTGGCACAAAAACAGACACATAGATCAATGGAACAGAATAGAGCCCAGAAATGGACCCTCAACTCTATGGTCAACTCATCTTTGACAAAGCAGGAAAGAATGTCCAATGAAAAAAGGCACTCTCTACAACAAGTGGTGTTGGGAAAATTGGACAGCCACATGCAGAAGAGTGAAACTGGACCATTTCCTTACACCACACACAAAAATAGACTCCAAATGGTTGAAAGACCTCAATGCGAGACAGGAGTCCATCAAAATCCTAAAGGAAAACACAGGCAGCAACCTCTTCGACCTCAGCCGCAGCAACTTCTTCCTAGAAACATTGCCAAAGGCAAGGGAAGCAAGGGCAAAAATGAACTATTGGGACTTCATCAAGATAAAAAGCTTTTGCACAGCAAAAGAAACAGTCCACAAAACCAAAAGACAACCGACAGAATGGGAGAAGATATTTGCAAATGACATATCAGATACAGGGCTAGTATCCAAAATCTATAAAGAACTTATCAAACTCAACACCCAAAGAACAAAGAATCCAATCAAGAAATGGGCAGAAGACATGAACAGACATTTTTCCAAAGAAGACATCCAAATGGCCAACAGACACATGAAAAAGTGCTCAACATCGCTAGGCATCAGTGAAATCCAAATCAAAACCTCAATGAGATACCACCTCACACCAGTCAGAATGGCTAAAATTAACAAGTCAGAAAACAACAGATGTTGGCGGGACTGTGGAGAAAGGGGAACCCTCCTACACTGTTGGTGGGAATGCAAGCTGGTGCAGCCACTCTGGAAAACAGTATGGACATTCTTCAAAAAGTTGAAAATAGAGCTACCATATGATCCAGCAATTGCACTACTGGGTATTTACTGTAAAGATACAAATGTAGTGAACTGAAGGGGCACATGCACCCCAATGTTTATAGCAGCAATGTCCACAATAGCCAAACTATGGAAAGAGCCTAGATGTCCATCAACAGATGAATGGATAAAGAAGAGGTACATATACATATGTATATGTATATATACATATATATGTGTGTATATATATATATATATACACAATGGAATATTATGCAGCCATCAAAAGGAATGAGATCTTGCCATTTGCAACAACATGGATGGAACTGGAGGGTGTTATGCTGAGCGAAATAAGTCAATCAGAGAAAGACATGTATCATATGACCTCACTGATATGAGGAATTCTTAATCTCAGGAAACAAACTGAGGGCTGCTGGAGTGGGGGGTGGGGGTGGGAGGGATGGGGTGGCTGGGTGATAGACATTGGGGAGGGTATGTGCTGTGGTGAGTGCTGTGAATTGTGCAAGACTGTTGAATCATATATCTATACCTCTGAAACAATGCAATATATCTTAAGAGAAAAAAAAAAGATAGCAGGAGGGGAAGAATGAAGGGGGGAAATCGGAGGGGGAGACGAACCATGAGAGACTATGGACTCTGAAAAACAAACTGAGGGTTCTAGAGGGGAGGGGGATGGGAGGATGGGTTAGCCTGGTGATAGGTATTAAAGAGGGCACGTTCTGCATGGAACACTGAGTGTTATGCACAAACAATGAATCATGAAACACTACATAAAAAAATAATGATGTAATGTATGGTGATTAACATAACAATAAAAAATTTAAAAAAAAAGAAATTGAAGATGACACAAAGAAATGGCAAGACATTCCATGCTCATGGATTGGAAAAACAAATATTATTAAAATATCCATATTACCCAAAGCAATCTACACATTTAATGCAATCCCTATCAAAATACCAACAGCATTTTTCACAGAATTAGAACAAAGAATCCTAAAATTTGTATGGAACCACCAAAGACCCTGAATAGCCAAAGCAATCTTGAAAAAGGAAAGCAAAACTGGAGGCATCACCATTCTGGACTTTAACTTATATTACAAAGCTGTAGTAATCAAAACAGTATTGCACTGGCATAAAAATAGACACATGGATCAATGGAACAGAATAGAAAACCCAGAAACCCACAACCTTATGGTCAATTAATCTTTGACAAAGCAGGAAAGAATATCCAATGTGAAAAAAGTCTCTTCAACAAATGGTGTTGGGAAAATTAGACAGCAATATGCAGAAGAATGAAACTGAACCACTTCCTTACAACACACACACAAACTCAAAATGGATTAAAGACCTAAATGTGAGATGTAAAACCATAAAAATCCTAGAAAAGAGCATAGGCAGTAATTTCTGCAATAGGCTGTAGCAATTTTTTTCTAGATAGGTCCCCTGAGGCAAGGGAAACAAAAGCATAAATAAACTATTGGGACTACATCAAAATAAAAAGCTTCTGCACAGAGAAGGAAACAATGAACAAAAGTAAAAAGGCAGCTTACGGAATGGGGGGAAATATTTGCAAATGACATATCCAATAAAAGTTTAGTGTCCAGAATATATAAAGAACTTATAAAACCCAACACCCCAAAACAAATAATCCAAATAAAATTGGGCAGAAGACATGAACAGACATTTCTCCAAAGAAGACATACAGATGGCCAACAGACACATGAAATGATGCTCAACATCACTTATCAGGGAAATGCAAATCAAAACTACAGTGAGATATCATCTCATACCCGTCAGAATAGCTAAAATCAGTAACACAAGAACCAACAGGTGTTGGCGAGGATGTGGAGAAAAAGGAACCCTCTTGCACTATTGGTGGGAATGCAAACTGATGTAGCCACTGTGGAAAACAGTATCGATGTACCTCAAAAAGTTAAAAATAGAACTACCCTACAATCTCATAATCACCCTACTGGGTGTTTACTCAAGATTACAAAAGTACTAATTCAAAGGGATACATGCACCCCTGTGTTTATAGCAGCATGATTTACAATAGCCAAATTATTGAAGCAATTTAAGTGTCCGTTGATAGATGAATGGATAAAGATGTGTGTACACAGTGTGTATTCCACTGCATATATATATATATGCAGTCATAAAGAAGAATGCAACCTCACCATTTGCAACATGGATGGAGCTAGAGAGTATAATAGTCAGTGAAATAAGTCAGTGAGAGAAAGACAAATACCATATGATTTCATTCATATGTGGAATTTAAGAAACAAAACAAATGAAAAGAGAGAGAGAGGCAAATCAAGAAACAGATTGTTAACTATAGAGAACAGACTGATGGTTCCCAGAGGGGATGGGGGTGGGGGGGGATGGGTGAAATAGGTGATGGGGATTAAGGAGTGCACTTGCTGTGATGACCACTGGGTGATTAAAATAAAAACTAAAAAAAGAAACAAGAAAATACCATTAGGGGAAAAAAAGAAAGAATTATTTAAGTCAACATTTAATTATCATTTTCCATTAGTGAAATTCCTACTGCGGAAGCCATGACAAGGAAGACCGCAGTTAGCAAATAACCGCCAGGCTACATTATGACTAGGATCATGATCTCAGTGCTCCTCACTTAGATGTGACCAAAAGCTCATTCCCTTCAAAGCTGCATAATACTGACATCCAGTTGCTTAACCTTCTACAACTGAAAGCAATTTACCCTGGGGAAATTCTCCTTTAGAAAGAAATAACTGTGAAGTGAGATAGTGAAAAATACAAACAGAGATAGGACTTAGCTGAACCTGGAAGCAAGCATGGCATGGATACTTGGATTGAGAATCAGGGTGAAGGTAAGAAAACAAGGAAAGGGATTGAGTTGGAGAAGGATTTGAAAATGGGCATCTCTGGCAGAGACAATTTAAGCAAAGGCGTGGCATTGGGAAATGTGCTTAGGACAGCCAGAAACCAATCTATAACAGAGAGTATAGTCTGAGGAGATCTAAAAAACAATTTTTATAAGTAATATTAGACCAATGGCAAAAGACCTGGAATGACAGTCACGTTCAATTGGATTTGAAACATCAAGCAATATACAGTTACTGTGAGTTCTCAAGCCAAAGAAAGCTACATGAAAGCAATGTTTTAGACAGATAAATCTGGCAAAAGTGTATGGTGTGGTTTGAACTGGGAATAAATAAAATCTGGGAAAAGAGTGACATAACAATGAGTCCGTTGAGGTTTTGTAGCCATGGTACTAAGAAGCAAGAGATACTGTAAAGAAGAGTAAACAGGACTCCATGGCTAATTAAATAAGAGGGATAATGGAGAGGAAGAAAGTGAATGCTCCATCCCTTAGCAACCAGGAGAAAGGTATGCCCCCAAATGAAAAGAGAGTAGATGATGGGGAAAAGTTCCAGATGAGAGGGAGGCTTGATTTGGAATATCTGAGTTTGAGCTGATAGTGGAACATGCATGTGAAAATACTCTGTAAGCATCTGGAAAGATGAACCTGGACCCAGTGTGTACAGTGAAATCTGACAATAAAGTAAGATGAAGAGTTTCATGAGTAGCTTGTAGAATCCAGCATCTTAATGGTATAGAATTCCTTATGTAGGCCAATAGCTTAAGTGGTCATTGAAACGAAAGTGAAAATAACTTACATTCATTCATTCATTCATTCATTCATTCAACAAATACACATTTACTTTCATCATGAATGACCTATTATGTATATTCTACATCAATGACAGTCTAATCCCATTCTCGTTAAGAAGGTTGACAAGTAAAATTCAAAGTACCTGAGAGTCAATTCAGGATATCTAGCGAATGTGTGTTGTCCTTTTCTATGTCGGAAATTACTTGTATGTTGAAAAATCAAGGCAGACTGTTTTCATATCATGGAAAGTATCAGTGTGAGTCAATCTCCACAGTTTGATAACACATTCCAACCTTTTAAAAATACCTGTTATCAAACCTAGTCTTAAAATGTTATTGCATTTAGATTCAATGTTGCATTAAACCCACTTATAAAAAATTCCCTGCCATCATCTTTGTTATAACTGTCAATATTACTCAGCTCCCATTATCCACAATATGATGAAGTCCCATTGAGTTTATTCCAACTCTCTTACATAGTTATTCATGGTGTTTCTGCTAAGTCTCTAACCCAGATAAGTATGCGATCACATAACAATTTACAAAACTGTCAAAAAAAAAGTGAATTGAAAAGACATTAAGGTAACGGCTTAATCATTCATTAAAAAAATGAGTGGCAGGAGCTGCAGACAGGCAAGTCGACTACCTTTTTGGTATTCTTCCCCATGGTATCAAATTACTGATTTTCTTTATCCTGTGCCATGATCTAAAGGTCTTACCATATCTTTGTTAACTTTTTCATGCACATGTTAATAAAAGCCAACTCTCAGAAATAACCATTTTTAATAGTACATTAGTTGGCTGATATTGGCTAGAATGCTTTCAGCTGCAAATAAAAAACTAATTTAAGCTAGTTCAGATAAAGGTATGTATTGTCTCATATCCCTAGAATTCCAGGGAACGCACAGTATTTTTGAAACAAGCCAATAGCTCCAGTCCTTTTTCTCCATAATTCCCTCCACCCGAGTCCTCCACTGTGAATTAATTTCATCCTCAGATTAGCTCCTGCACAACAGAAAAAGAGCTGTGGCAGTTCTGAGTGTTTTATCTGCATCTCCATGATGACCAGAGAACGAGAGACTGGCTCTTTTTTAAGAGCAAGGAAATGTCTTTCCTCGAAACCCTCAGCAAAATATTCCTCACACCTCCCTGGCACAAACTGTCACTTCACATGCCCGTTTCTGAAGCGATCACTGGCAAAGGAGGGGGAGTATCTTAATGACACTAATCTCTCGAACTGGGAAAAAGGACTTTTTACCCGAAGCCCATGGGTTGGAAATGGCAAAAGGGATATAATAACAACAAAAATGAGGGGAACTGTTAGAAGAGAAAAAGGAAGAAATGGATGCTGTGGCAGAGCTGGTTGGTCTGCCACTGGCCATTAAGGGATTTTTGGTGTGGGGTAAAGGAGAAAATGGAAAAGAAGCCACTTGACAGTTCTTCTGGTTATCCATTCCTTCCAATTGCCTTAATTTTTCTCTTTTCATATTTCTCAAGATACTTTGCCTGTCACTGCTCTCCATTTATATGTCTAATTGCAAGTTTGATTTCTCAGTAAGATTAGTGATTAGGATCCAGTATACTGGGACTACTTCTTCCAAGTAATTCTTTCATGTATGTATTTTTCTTTCTTCTATTTTTGGAAATATTATTCAAATAATATTTGGAGGGAAAATTTATCAAGAAATAAAAACTTTTCTGAGTATCATTTCAAATTCTTTTTCAGGGATGGCAGTATGTGTGGTATTTTAAAAATAGCATCAGTTTATCTAAGGAGATCTCACATTATCACTGCTAGAGTAAAAGGTAAAATTTTAAGACACAATATCCTTGAGACTAGTTGTATTTACTCTTTCCTCTGTCTCCTATATACTACCTCTGAAAAGGGTGTAGGTTCATCTATTGCCTTCCAAGGGCCTCCAGGCTCTGGGAGCATATCCCTAACATGCATGCCTCTTTTTGCAACAGGGACAAAGGACAAATCCCTTGGCCCCAGTAGGAAGGTACCTCAGTTACTCCTCATATCAATCCTGCAACATAAATATTATTCATTTAACTTACTCCTGAGAAAACCGAGGCGCAGAGAAGTTAAATCTCACAAAGTTATCGGGAAAATGATCGGTAAAGATTCAAATAATATTTTTCTGATTCAAGGGCCATGTTATTTCCAATGTGTCAAATGGCTTCTCAGTTCCAAAGGCCCTCCAACATTCCTTTTAAATTAATTGACTTTATTTTTAGGGCAATTTTAGATTCAGAGCAAAACTGAGCAAAAGCTGAACAAAAAGTACAGAGTTCCCATATATCCTTTGCACCCCACATGCATAGCCTCCCCCACCATCAGTTCCCCCAACCAGAGTGGTATAACTGTTGCAATCGATTCACTCTTGGTGTTGTACACTCTATGAGTTTAGACCCATGGGTAATACAAGTACCCAGTATTGTAGTATCATACAGAATAGCTTCATTGCCCTAAAAATCCTCTGTGCTCTGCCTGCTGCCGCCCTACTTCTGGCAACCACTGATGGTTTTACTGTCTCCATAGTTTTGCCTTTTCCAGAATGTCAGATTGCTGGAATCATATAGTATGTAGCCTCTTCAGATTGTCTTCTTTCACTTAGCAATATGCTTTTTAGTTTCCTCAATGTGTTTTCATTGCTTGATAGCTCATTTCTTTTTAGAACTAAATAATATTCAATTGCTTGGATGTATCACAGTCTATTTATTCATTCACCTACTGAAAGACATCCTGGTCAATTCCAGGTTTTGGCAAATATGGATAAAGTTGCTATAAACATCCATGTGCAGGCTTTTATGTAGACATAAGTTTTCAACAATTTTCAGTCACTTCCAGCCCCAACAAATCCTTTAGAAGATATACTGCAGGCTTGTCCTTGAAGCGGAGTTTCCCAGGGATGTAAAGGATTCTCTAAATATAATGAAAATGTTATAGAAATATAGATTAGCAGTTAATAATTTATGAGAGAGCTTATATATCCTGATATTATAAAAATTCAGTTTGAAGAATATCAGATTACTTTAGATTAATTTTCATTGTTTTTCGATTGATAGAAATGAAAGTCTCAATGCCAAATGGAAATGACGAAGAGGAATTATTTTCCAGGAATTATGTATTCATATACCATCCATTGTTGGTGCATATTTTAGAGTAAACATATAAAGGAAGAGAAGAAGGCTGTATAAACAAACACAAGAACCTTACCTTCAGAGGCCTTAGATCCTGTGCTCTCAGGCGGCAGGTGAAGGGTGTGATGTCTGCAGAGAGCAAAATAATTAATTCCATATCATAAATTCCACTGAGGGCTTAATGCCCAATAGGAGCCAAGACAATCATGTTAAAACAAGGACACATAGGATAAATTCCATTTTCAGTACAATTTTAGGATTTCAAATCCATTTGAACTGATGAGTTATGTTTAATACAAATTTTTATTTGTAGAGGTCATGTTATTTTAGATCATTCTTCTTATTATAACTGTTAGAGATAGAGATAAAAATGGTTTATAGGAAAAGAAGTATTTAATCAAGCCCTTACAACCAATAATTTCAACGTCACTGTAGAGACTGTGTAGCTACGCAAGGCAACCAAGAGGGATCCAGTGTGAAAGTTGAGTCTGGGGAAGTCGGCAAAATTGTGGGGGAGAGAACTGACTCTGCTCTAAAGAATGTGAAACATAAGCTTGACAATGACAGAAGTAGCCTGGCAAATGGAAATAGCTTTATTTCTCCTTTTGGACTTGGAACAGAGAGCAGTCAGGTAATTCACATTCCTGCAAGGACCAGGAAGGGACCAAGTAGGGACTGAAGGAAACTGGAAAATTCATGCCTAATCTAAGGTGGGAACTGCTATTCAGTTCCAGACAGTCGTTGCCATGTAGGAATGAGGACCCAGTGTGGTTAGATTTTATTACTTGGTGAATTGTATTTTCAACTCCTTTGCCCATTTTTAAATTGAGTTGCTTGTTTTCTTAGGAAGTATTGAGAACATTTATATATTCTGGATGTAAGTCCTTTATCAGATGTGTGCTGTGCAAATATTTTCCCCAAGCCTATGGCTTGTCTTCTCACTTTCTTGACAGTGACTTCTGAAGAGTAAAAAGGTTTGCATTCGGTGAAGTGCAATTTATCAGTCTGCTCTTTTATGGATTGCACTTTTGGGGATGTACAGTAGTCTTCCCTTATCTGCAGTGGATACGTGCCAAGACACCCAGTGGATCCCTGAAACCGGGATAGTATCAAACCCTATCTATACCATGTTTTTTCCTATGCGTATAAACTTATGATAAAGTTTAATATTTAAATTAGGCACAGTAATAGATTAACAACAACAATAATAAAGAAGAACAATTATAACAATATACTGTAACAAAAGTTATGTGAATGCAGTCTCTCTCAAAATAACTTATTGTGCTGTATTTGCCCTTCTTCTCATTATGATGTGAGATGATAAAATGCCGAAATGATGAGATAAAGTGAGGTGAATGATGTACGTATTGTGACCTAGGGTTAGGCTACTATTGACCTTCTGATGATGTATCAGAAGGAGGAACATCTGCTTCTAGACCATGGTTGACAGTGAGTAACTGAAACCTCGGAAACAAAACCACAGATAAGGGGGGACTATTGTATCTATGAGCTCTTTCCTTAACCTAAAACCACAAAGATTTTTTCCTAAGCATTCCTCTAGAAGTTTTATAGTTTTAAGGCTTACACTTAAAACTCCATTTCAAGTTAATTTTATTATATTGCATGGTTATGAATCAAGTCCGTTTTTTTGCATGTGATTTCTAACTGTTCCAGTAACATTGGGTGAAAAGACTCTTCTTTCTCCACGGGATCACCTTTGCAATCTGTCAACTATCAGTTGTCCAGACTTTTGCTACTAAGAAAATAGAGCTAATGTACTTTTCGCTATTTCTCCCTTGAAGTACAACTAAAGACTCTGAACATTGTATACAAAACAAACATAAGAAGACTCTGAGGGATGAGAGAAAAAGGCAGACTGGCTGGTGAACTTGGGACCGGAGGAATGACAAAGTGGTGGGTTCTATGGATTTTCTTTTTGCCTCATATAGCCCAGACTTGGAGCTGAAGAAGCAAGTGATCCAGAAATGCCAATGGATGCAGACAATAAAAAGCCTGCTCTCTCTACCCAAAGGCCCAGGAAAGGAACAAGGTAGACACTTAGACAATACCAAGTACTCTGGCCAAACACCACAGAAAAAAGCAAGGCCCCATCCCCATGCCGGCTTGGATTCTATGATAATAGAATAAGCAACTCTTAATTACATTATTTAATTTTAATTTCCCCCAGAATAGAGTATAAATAGTAGACTCATAATACAGGGAGAAGAAACTGTGGTGAAAACCACAAGTTACTAAAGTTAGACTCATTTGTTTGGGTCTGAGATTGCTGAAACTCGCCATTTAGAGTGCAATGTTTCCAGGCTGTTCAAAAGCAAATTTGTTCTTAGAGCAAAACAATTAAGGATGTGACTATTGCTGGGGTGCCTGGGTGGCTCAGTCAGTTAAGTGTTTAATTCTTGGTTTCTGCTCAGGTCATGATCTCAGGATCCTGAGATTGAGCCCCTTGTCCAGCTCCATGCTCTGTGCAGAGTCTGTTTGAGATTCTTTCTCCCTCCCTCTCCCTTCTCCTCTGCTCCTCCCCTGCTTGCATGCTCTCTCCCTCTCTAAAATAAAAAATTAAATAAATAAATAAATAAATAAATAAATAAATAAAGTATTAAAAAAAAAAGAAATGACCATTGCAGGAAAAAAAATGATTTTCAGGGTATAATAAAGGCCAACTTTCAACACATTTTTAATGCAGTGTTATCAAAATATGCCATTCGAGTTGAAGTTCTAGTGAAAAAGTTAATGCTTGTGACTGATCAGCTTCTTTGCCTTCTTCCAAACATTACCCCAACTTCTTTTTCAGAGAAACTCATCCTGTTTAAGTGGACATATGTCTTATATCCTCATGAAATTCATTCCTCAGAAAGACAGCCAAAAAGGAAGAGAAAAGAAAGAAAACCATATACTTATATCACCTTGTTTGATTCCTATAAAGAACCAAAGACCTTGATAAACTTTATGAGAAAACCATGAGGTCCTAACACTAATATTCAGGCTTAACTGCAGATATCCTACCTTTTCATAAAATCGAATTCAAGTCTTCCAAATGCATAGAGATGATTTAAAATAAATTCTTGCTTCATTAACCAAAAATAAAAAATCTCTATTAGAAACCCAGTTTGGTAAATAGCTATAGTCACTTCTTCCCTTCTCAAAAATTCTATTTGTCTTCAGTTGAACCAGGGTGATTGGCAATAGCCATGAAACAATAACCTGTAAGTGATGGCTGAACACTTCCTCACAGAGCGTAGAGGCGTCTGATGTGCCCCAGACCACTTTACACTTTGAACACATAATCCCCTGTCTCGTACTAAGGTTGGATCTCAAGCCAGCTGGTAAGTCTTGATTTTCCGACCTTACCCTGAAGCATAGGTATAATAAGTACTGTAAGGCCCCCAATAACATGGGAAGGCAGATCCTGCCTCTGATAGGACTAAAAAGACCTTCCTTCTGCTCTGGAACATCAAAGTACTATATAATCTCCTAGCTCCTAGTGCCACATACTGTTCTTAGCTCCAATTCTATAGTAGCAATCTATGTTCCCAGTCATTTATCCAACAGATGTTTATTGTGCACCTGTTATGTGCTTGGCATTGTGCTAGATGATAGAGACACAAAGGAGAACAAGTCAGAAAAGGCCTATGATGTCACAAAAAGCAGAAGGTGAGAACAGACAATAGATTAGTATAGAAATAAGATAATCTCATAAAAATTAGCTCTTTAAAGGAGATAAAACAAGGTAATTGTAAGAGTACTTTGAATGTGGTGTGGAGGTTTCTTTAAATAGAGTGGTTAGGGTAGACCTCTCTGAGTGGTGACATTTGGGCTAAGATGGAATGCAAGCCACACAAGGATCCCAGATAAAAGCATTCTCCCAATTAAAATGGTAGGAAGGGCAACATAAGGCCTTATAAGACCTGAGCAAAGCTGCTACTCCTTTTCTGGAGCCCTTATCTCCTGGACATGAGGTCTTATGAACACTGACTTTCTGCCCTGTGCTACTATGACACACCTGTTCTACCCCCAAACTCCTCCCATGTTGAGTGAAAGCCCTAAGGATTCCCATTTCTATCAGAAGAGTCACATCCCAGGTCCAACCTTCTGCTAACAACCAACACTCCATCCACCACATTAACTTTATCTTTCAAGTCTATGTAGAAATGATCTTTGTGTGTCTTCCCAGCCAAGAGTTAGACCTGTGCTCAAAGCACACTTACAGAAAGAAGTAGAGAGAAGAAATGGGGAGAAACTGATGTTTTCCAGTCCCTGGATTCACTCCCTTCCTAAAGCCTGGCCACATTCATGTAGTTGGAGTATGCGACACTTATATATATTAATATAATATATAATATAATATATATTTCACATATGCTAGCTTGAGTTACTCTCTGTTACTTAAAATCAAAGAATATTAACCATAGCACTCTCTCCACTTCTCCCTCTACCATGTATTTCTCTTTAATGTCTGTTCTGAGCTATGTACTCAATGATTTTTTTTTTAAGATTTTATTTATTTATTTGACAGAGAGAGAGAGAGAGAGCACAAGTAGGCAGAGAGGCAGGCAGAGGGAGAGGGAGAAGCAGGCTCTCCACTGAGCAGGGAGCCCGACGTGGGGCTTGATCCCAGGACTCTGGGATCATGACCTGAGCCGAAGGCAGCTGCTTAACCGACTGAGCCACCCAGGCACCCCCTCAGTGATTTAATATAATGATGAGTGACCACATTTGGTCAGCTTTCCCATGTACTTTCTTCCTGATGGTAGAGAAGTTTCACTAGACAGTCTGCTATTTTTTAAAGGCTGGTGGTTTGTGCTCTTTTTCAAATATAATACTGAAAGTATCTAGCCTTCAAATTGCCCAGCTGCTATTTATAACATATTTTTCATCTGATGGCTGTGCCCTTTGATAATAATATAATGTGTTCATTTTCCTGGTCCTGTCATGTTTGCATGTTTTTCTTAATGTTCACCTTGATTAGTAGAATCTTATTTTCCCCCTATAAATATTTTAACAAGCCTTCCTATAATATTGCCTTCATATCATTGAAAGTTTCTGAGTTCTATTGGAGCAAAATACCCATACTCTATTCTTTGATCAGTAATAATGTGTAAAAGAAATGTCACATTTTCCTTCCCACTTGTTATTTTAGTTCAGTGTTTTTGGTAGGTATTATAGACTGTATCATTTTTGATCTCATGTACAAATACATATGAAAGCAAAATCAGGAGTTGATGCTAAAACTTTGCAGGAAAAGAGGCACTAGAAACGATTTCACAAAGAAATAAGTTAGAATCTGTTCCTGGTAAGGACAAGGTCTCCTGAGGACACAAATTCTCTTTTTATGGTAGCCATTATCATTCCTGCTTATAAGGAACAATTTCAATAGAAGAAAAAGTTTTTGAAAACAAACAATTGTTGAAAAGATTCAGACTTTTAAGTCAGTTTCCATCTTAATATGAATGAATGATCCTTTTCTAACCATTTCTTACCATTTCTAAGATGATTTCAGCAATCCATCTACATTTGACTTAATTATGCCAATATCATATTCTTAATTCAAAAAATAAATCTCATTTAAACAAGTGATATCTCATGGACACTCCAATTTCAAGTGTATGAAGAAAGACAGTAGAGATGTGATATGTTCATATTTTGGTGTTTGAAGTTCACAATGGGTGTGTAATAGGATAATCTAGTAATGGGATTGCCTATTTTCAAAATATTAGACCAGCTCATTAGTCATTTACCTTATTCTCTTTCAAAAATGCCCCCCTGACACACTGAGCTGAGTTCCTGGCAGCCATTTTGCAAGTGGCAATAAAAAAATGAACAACTAAAATACATAGTACATAGAGGATAAAAAGTGCCATGGAGAAAAATAAACCAAGGAAGGGGCATAGTCATATTCAGTGAATCTTTTCCACAGGAAAACATTCATGTTCTGTTTCAAATGTGAGAATAATTTTATTTTACAAATATTTGAGAGAAATTTGATGAGAATCTTAGTGTGTTTAGGATCTAATAGAATGCATAACTACTTAGAGACAGAATAATGTGCAAAGGAAACACAATTTTATAATGCTTTAAAAATAGTTCCTATAAATAAAAAGGATTTACCAAATTCTAGAGAATAGCACTTACCTAAAAGCATGGTCATCCTCCACATTCATCTCCATCAACTCCCCTCAACACCACACACATACACAAATGTGTATGAAAGCAAATATGTTTCATTTAGGTACTAAAATCCCTTGCAGAAAAGTATGGAAAAATGGGTCTAAGAAGAACTTTATCCCTTGGTATTACTGTCTGCATCAGCATGTTTCTCACACAAAGTGTGCTATGACCCACCACAGCTTCCAGAACATATCTAATCCTCCAGTAAGCTTTTAATCAAGTCATCTTGCTTCACACTATAGTTATAAATGGTCACCTCCCATCATGATGACAGATTTCCAGTTCCTTAAAGGTTTAGATATTTATTGAAAGAATAATATTTAACAACTTTTCAGTAACTTGTTCATTATGACTTATCCAATGGCATAGTATTTATTATTTTAGAACATAGTTATTGTGTTAGAACATCAATTTTTGAGACTTCTTAAAAGATGGTGTTTAAGTGTATTCTAAAGACAACAATAAATTTATATCCACTTGAAACTACAGGAAGCTGCAGCTGAAAATGTCCTTAGGAATTATTTCATCCTACTTCCTTTTAAGAAGAGAAAGTTGAAAACCAAATAAACAAAGTGATTTTCCCATGATTATTCAGCCCACTAGTGGTAAAGAGATGCCTCAATCATGAGTATCCTGGCATCTAAATCATATCTCCTTTCTTTAAAACTTAGTGAATTCCCTCGATCTTAAAATTTAATACTCTGAATTATTTAACAAACTGGACCTTTTTGAAGAATGGGATAAAATATCCTTAAAATGCTTAAATGTATTCTGAGAATGTATATCTTTAAATCTATCCATAGGCACCACTAGTTTTATCATAGCAAAACAGCAGCATTTAAATCTTCTCTGGCAAATCATGTTTAACAGAAGTAAACACAGCCTTTGCCTTGAGGTTGCAACCATCCTGATCTTGTCGCACGATTGTCTAAGATGAAGACATTTAGGTAGACATTGTAGTAACTCTCAACAAAGAACATCTATTCTGAAACCCATAGAGCAAATTCAACTGTAAGGATGAGGCATTTTCTCATGTTATTCTCTAGGCTTGACCCAGCCTCAAAGACGAAGAGAGATTATTCATGGTGACTCAGCTCTAGAGTGGCAGCAGAGGAGCTAAAAGGTGGGTGCAGACCGAATTTAAATCTGAAACATTATAAGACAGAAGATTAGAAAGAGTTGTTTTAAGACCTTAGAGTCCATATGGAAATCACATTGGAGACTTGTCAAGGACCACCTCCTTGCATCTTGCTGAGTAAAGCACACAACTGGAATTTTTTGTTTCTGAGTAGAGATCAAAGAAATGTCCTAAACCCTATCTTTCCTTCACCAACCCCTCTACTGACCAGGCATGCCCATTTATTTACAAGGCAGCTGCTCAGAGGAATAAGGGGGAAATGCAGAATTTCCCCAAACTTTTAACTTAGAGTAAACTAATGGATGAATGATTAACTGTGATAAGATAGTCCAAAGTGATATAATTTTAACTCTCTTTAAAGTGGTAAAAATGAAGTTGCTTTCCTAAAGACTTCAGATGAAAATAGAAAAAAATGAATGAATGTGTCTTACTTTACCAGATTTGGCTTTTCCCTCCTTTAAGAATGATTTTTCAATAGTCTCTTATTTGGAAACAGTTTAAAAACTGTTAGAGAATTTCTTCTTGGTCTTGTTGGAGACAGGAGATGAATAGATGAAGGATAAGTTCCTGTGGCCACAACTCTTCTTCTTTATCTAGTATCTCATTTATGTAACTCTGGGTACATTCATCCACAAATAGAAATGCCCTCCAAAGAAAGGACAACCTCTCAAAGTGTGGCAACACGTATGAGCGTATATTTTGTTCGGCTCAAGGCCTGTTACAAACTAACTTTTTAGTGTCAAAAAATAAAATGGTGTAAGGCAAGTATTGAAGATCACATCACAGACATATATTTTTTAAAGCATCAAGTTGTCAGAAACTTGCCAAAAGGAAACAGATATCACATACACTGAAAAATCTTGCCAAAAACTTGAACAAAGTTGAAAGATCTGCAGACCCATAAAATTTTTTGCCAATAGCACTAAATATAACCTGAGGTGGCATGTAAACTCAAAAGCTAATCTCATCTGATGGGTCATTTCCTGACATGTGACTTAAGAATATCTTAAAAGGAAAAAACAAAACAAATATGAACAGTACTTTTTACAGTTGTCAATATTCAGATTTAGAATTTTTTATTAAAACCATACATGAAGGATAAATAAAAAACTCATGGCTTGAATTCATGGTTAAAAAAAAAATCATTCTTTTCATCCCTATAGAATGCACAAAAAAAAAAGCAGTAAGTAAATGTTTCTTGTTAAAAAAGTTGAATGCTAGTTTAATAAAAACTCTTATGGAGAAAGAATTGCTGGGAATTTCAAGTGGGATCCAAACTACTGAACTGTTTTCTTAAAAGGTTTCTTCATGCAAAGTTATGACATAAATAAATGTTTCTTTAAGGACCAAATAGCCTAGATATGTTTTTGACATCCTGGACAGCATGTCAGAATAACAGAAGTATTGCTAAAGATCTAGAGAACTTAACATTTTTCCCCATGATTGCCAAGATTCCTCTAGATGTTAGAGATGGTAACAGCATACTTAAAATTTAGAATTTAGTTTTATGAATTCAGTTAAGGGTGAACAAATCATTTTCTCAAAATCAAAACTGAAAAATCTGTACTTAAGCATGCATCACAAGAAGAAATTAGAATCAAACGAGAAATTCAAAGATGCTTTTTATAGATTAGAAAATACCAGGGCCTGGGAAAAGAGGAAATGGGTACAGTTTTGCTTGGGGTAATGAAACATTTTGGAAATGATGGTGGTGATATTTGCACAACACTATGAATGTAATTAATACCACTGAATTGTACACTTAAAAATAGTGAAATGAGGGAGGCTGGGTAAAGCATCAGCTCAGGTCATGATTGGGGTGGGGGTGGAGGGGTTCCTGGGATGCAGCCCAGCATCTGGCTTCCTGCTCAGCAGGAGTCTACTCCTACTTCCTCTGCCCCTCCTCCACCCTCGCAGTGCTCGCTCCCTTGCTTTCTCTCAAATAAATAAATACAATCCTAAAAAAAAAAAAGTGAAATGACAAATTTTGTTGTATATATTTTACCACAAAACATGAAAAGGAAGGAAAAAAACTCAGGAAAAAAGCACTCTAAATCACCAATTATAACAAACATTTCTTCGAATTTTAACGTACCGCCAATCAACATTGTTGTACAACGAGTGGTGTCTTATATTTGCTGCCTGCCAGGCAGTAGTTGTGAAGTAGAGCCATTGCCTGCACATGTTCCAAATTGGTTGTCATTTACATTATTATTGAAAGGTGCAACCCCTTAACACTTCACTCAACACCCTATTCAAGAACCATTTCAGGAGGAAAATATGAGTCGTGTTTTTTTGTTCTGTCTTGTTTTTATCTGAAACCTTATTACATCTACTGATAAGCTCAAGAAAGTGCCAGCATTGAAACTTACAGAATTGATGGTATGGCTTGAAAAAAAATTCTAAAGACAGTAATGAAGAAATATGGCTCTGAGGAACATGGCTGCACCAACGTATTTGATGACGCAGTGGATGATATACAGTGTGGAAAACCATGAACAGCAAGGGCTCTGAACAGAAAAACTGACTTAAGAGAGTGGGTGAACTCTGAATAGACAATGTTTTGTGAATACCTTAGCCAATCTATTTTGCTTCTATTTTCCCTTTTAGTATGCATACCAAAAAAAGTCTAAGCAAGCTATTTCAATTAATATAAATTCTAAGTTACTTAACACTTTTTTTTTTAACCTCTCTCCCCTTAGGAATAATATAATAATAGGAATAATAAAATAATGGTGTCTTATAAGCAATGGCATCTTAGATTTTAATAAATACAGGAATTTCAGGAAATAACCAAAGACTAATATCTTTAATAAGAGGGAAGCACTCCTAGAAAGCTGTAGAAAAATGTGAACAAATCAGCTTTTAAAAATGGGTAGGGGGTAAGAATAAGCAGTTTACAAAAAACTGAATGACCATCTAATTTATTGGAGAGATGGTCAGCCTCAGTAAGACTGGAGCTGGAGTGTTGGGGGAAGACACTGACTTTCCTACTCATGTTTCTTGGTGGAAGGACCGCCTAAGAGTGGCACTCCTGATCTGTCTTCCTCCCTTCCCCAGTGACCCATCTAACTGGGAAGTTTGGGAAAGGGAACTGGTCGTGTGCAGTTCAGCCACTTTCTCTCTTTCCTTTTGGGATATGATTGCCTTATGAATCACAAATTCTGTTTCTTCATGTATGTTTTCCAAGGAGAGACTGCTAATGGCAGATCTGTTATTTTCCAACATTACCTGTGATAAAAGTGGGGAAGATTAGTTTTAGGATGTAGTATTCGGAAAACTATTGTTATCACAGATACAGGCCAAGCTGTCCAACAGCTTTATCAATAGCATAGGTGATATTCTCTGTTTTGATTCCTGCATCTGTCCCTTAATTTATTCTAAGTCAGGCAGGAAGGTAAAGGGTGTTATTAGTTCTCTCAAGCCTTACCAGCGAATTATTAAGCAATTGTAAATAAAAACAGGAAATAATATTTTTGCACATAATATTGAAAAAAATTTTATTTTCACTATTTTTATTTTTTTAAAGATTTTTATTTATTTGACAGAGAGAGAGAGACAGCGAGAGAGGGAACACAAGCCGGGGGAGTGGGAGAGGGAGAAGCAGACTCCCCACTGAGCAGGAGGTGCCCGACTCAGAACTCGATCCCAGGACCCCGGGATCATGATCTGAGCTGAAGGCAGTCACTTACCCAACTGAGCCACCCAAGCGCCCATTATTGGTAAAAATTAAAAAAAATAATAATAGTGTTGGCAGGTGTTAAGAAGTCCATTTTCATGTAATTTGGGGGAGTATTTGCTGGTAAAGGCCTTTGGAGAATTTAGAAGCTATATTTACATTTAAATATACACATCTTTGACCTGTCAATTTCACTTCCTACAGAAGTACTCATACATGTACAGGATTATTTGTATAGGATATTCATTACAGTAGTGTTTAATAGTGAACCACTGGACATAATTAACTAGAGAAATAGTTAAAACAAAGTATGACAATTTTAATGCAGAAATACTATGTCATAATTCAGAACAGTTTGGCCAACTGCAACCCATGGGCCAAGCTTGGCCTGTTTTTGCAAATAAAGCTTTATTGAAACACAACCATGCTTATGAATTTATGTGTTGTCTATGGCTGCTTTTGTGCTATACAATGGCAGAATTTACTAATTGCAACAAAGACTACATAGCCTGCTAAATCTGAAATATTTATTATCTAATCTTTAAAGAAAATCTTTGCCATCTCAATTTATAAGAATGAAATAGATTCATTTGACTGATAGGCGGTGACGCCAATCATGAAAAACAAAACAAAACAAAAACAGCTGAAGACTCACATACTCCCTATTTTATAGTAAGCATGATCTCTATTATATAAATAATCTGTATGTGTGCTTACCTAAATGCAATCCAACACAAACTGCATTAACAGCAGTTACGTATTTGAGGGAAAGAAGGGCTTGGGGTAGGGGAAGGGGGCTGATTTTAATGTGCATATAATCATGTACTCCTTTTGGACGGTTTGGTTAATTATAGATGTCACAAAAGGTGAGGGGGCAAAGAAAATGGATCTCTCCAGGAATTTCTCTTTGCCGCCCAGCATCCCGTCTCTCCACTAAATCCTTGCCTAAGACGCATGTTCTGCCAAGCCAAGAGGAAAACCTTATCTGACGCTATCATTTTTACTGGGACTGTCAACTTCCAATGAGGAGGGTTGAGATGAAGTGGTTTATTATTAGTAGTAAGCTTGCATATTTTGCCATGTCTCTCCCTATTGAGAATTCTTGGTAACACTTAAGTTATAGAAACTGGCTCCATTTAATTTTGATCAGATAAACTAAAGAAAAATTTAAATGAAAACCATGAGCTGAAAACAAGTAGCCATACCTAAAGTATCACGGTAACTGACATTTTTCCTTACTTTTGATATTTCAAAGAAGATGACAAAATTAAGCTTCAAGAATGAGAATTAACAGTCCCCCTCCCCAAAAGTTTGTGAATGTTTTGCCTGCTGATTATAAATTATTATCCTATGAAGCACAAGAAACTGCAACCCCTTACAGTTATCATGCTGAATCACATCTTTGGCAATTTCACCTAAACACAAAAAGTTTTCCAAAAATATCTGCAGCCTCTCCTCCTGCTAAAACTGTTTAATCCTAGTTATAAGGAGGTAAAAGTCATGGTGGTCATGCACTGACAGCAAGAAGCCAATTAATTCTTGAACGAAGTTCCTTCTCTCTCTGGGCAAACCATCAGTGTTTATCACAATACACTTGCACAGTACTTTGCAGCTATAAAGTATTTTCCTATATATAACCCTATTTGGCCAGTAAACTTGTAATAGAGTCAAAGAAGAAATTATGAGTTTCTTTAATGTGAACACTATCTCATAGATGTTAAATAATTTGTCTAGGGTAAAAACTGGTTACTGGTAAAAGAGATTCAGACTTTCCCTCTCAGAAACATCTAAGTATACATTTTTGATGGTTTAAAGATGTCTATCTTTCCTCACTTTTTAATTGCCTTTTCTCAAATGACTTAAGAGAAACATTATTTTTCCATGGGAGATGAGTGTTTTTGAGTGTTAGAGATTCCTATTTATGGCTTTAACAACAGCAAGTGCCTTTTTTTTTTGAGAGAGAGCATGAGCAGGGGTAGGGTGGGGGGGTGGTCAGAGGGAGAAGCAGAATCCCAGCTGACTGAACTGACTGAACCACCCAGCCCTGAGGGAGAGAGAGAGAGAGAGAGAGAGAGAGAGAGAGAGAGAGGATCAAGCAGGCTCCACGTGCAGCACGGAGCCTGTCACGAGGCTTGATCTCATGATCCTGAGATCATGACCTGAGCTGAAATCAAGAGTCAAACACTTAACCAACTAAGCCACCCAGGCGCCCCACGAGTGACTTTTTTAAGATTTTACTTATTTGAGAGAGAGGGGGGAGGGGCAGAAGGGGAGGGAAAGGGACAAGCAGACTCCAGCTGAGCATAAACCCCAATGTGGGGCTGGATCCCAGGACCCTGAGATCATAACCTGAGCTGAAATCAAGAGTTGGCCACTCAACCATCTGAGTCACCCAGGTGCCCTGCAAGTGCCTTTAAAAAGAGTAATAGATCTTCAAAACTTCATCTCATCTAAGAGTGCACCAATTCTCATTAACTAGTTCCATTAAGACCAAAATCTGCTTATAATTCAATTCTTACCTTATCCTTTCCCAAACATTTGAAAATAGTCTGAATATCATTACATAAAAGGACCACAAAAAATTATATATATATATATATATTAGTGTCCCAGTAAAAGTGATAAAATCAAAGAAACTCAACCCATGGTATTACTATAAAAATACAGGCATTGGGGCACCTGGGTGGCTCAGCTGTTAAGCGTCTGCCTTCGGCTCAGGTTGTGATTCCAGGGTCCTGGGATCGAGCCCCGCATCGGGCTCCCTGCTCCGCAGAAGCTTGCTTCTCCCTCTCCCACGCCCCCTGCTTGTGTTCCCTCTCTCGCTGTGTCTCTGTCAAATAAATAAAATCTTTAAAAAAAAAAAAAAAATACAGGCATTGATTTAAAATAAACTCTAAAAGGTTGATTTTTAAAGTTGCTGATGGCAGCTAAAAACACACCTTTTAAAGCAAATCTCAGAAAATATATAATTTGGGCTGGGTGTGTTTTCCTCACCACTCCCTCCCCACCAACCAAATATTACTGATTATTCAAAAAATGGAAAGATAACCTCCATAAAAGTCCTTAGGATAACGCAAGTATAATGAAATAATTTAGGTAGCTAAAGAAGTGGATAAAGAAATAGTACAGGAAACTAAAATCAATAACAATGTCTTTAAATACAAAAAGAAAAGAAATTAGGGAGACCACTTAATGACATTGGAGGGCCATTGACTGTTTCAGAATTAAAATGAAATACTGAAAGACCGTTGCTTTCGTTAGTCCTGTCTTCAGCTAAATAGCCTATACGAGACGATTTAATTACCTAACCATGTGAGATGTACATAGAAAAGGAAAGCTAAAATTAACAAAACACCATGCCTGACTAACCGTTGAGCTTAGTTTTTAATGTCACTTTACAAGGCGCACTTTCTTACGAGTCCATATTCTTAGAACTTAGGATATAGGACATGGCTTACAGTTTCAACAATATCTGTGGGATAAAAAAAAGGTGAAAGTAAACAAAATTTAAAAGACTGGTAGACCCCTAGAAACAAGATATTAGTAAACTCATGATGGGAATAGTAATCTAACTCTATACAGATCTAAGAGAAGCCTAAATAAAGCATTAAGGTCAAAGGGAAAAAGATCTTACCCTTTTATGAGATTTTCTTTCTCGTTTTCAAACCCCTTTTTCCTCAGGTCTCTCTTAACCCTAACTTCCTCTCCTTTTTTACCTTGTATCTCACTCAGGTTTTCTCTACCTCTTAAATCTTCCTGTCCTCTAATTTATAACAATTGAGAAAATTTATATGAATGTTTTTTACAGTTATATATTCTTTCCTTCAACTATATGCTTCTGGTTCTCAAGAGTTGCAACATGGTATAGTAAAAAGAATGTTAAAGTCAATCAGAAAACCACTGTTGAGGCCCAGGTCGGCCACTACCTATTTTTTGTGACGGTGGGCAAATAACTTTTCAAAAGAAAAAGAACTAAAATATTCTTACTGAAAATTTAGACATGAGGCTAAATTTGTATAGAATGAACTATACCCAGTATAGAATTAAGTACTCTTATGGTTTTTCCACATATTAAAGCAAGTGCAAAATTAGTGAATGAGGTTACCCAAGACCTTATTTAGTTGTTCAAATCTGTTTCCAGTTTTAAAATTGGTTTGTTCAAATCAGGATACAAAGGTGACATTTGCATTTACTCTTTGTGTTAAGATTCTTTTAATGTGAAAGGTCCCCCTTCTTTTCTTCGCAATTTGTTAAAATAAGTCATTTATCCTGTAGAATTGCCCATGTTCCTGATTTTGTTGACTGCATGCCCACACGTTTCCTTGTGTCATGTATTTCCCATTAATAGATCCAGGGGCTTGATCAAAATTTTTTTTTCCTTTTTTTGTGGTGCTGGATACTTTTCTTCAAGTCATAGTATAAGGCACATCATTAAGATTGACCAATGAGTTCAGGTCTCGTCATCTTGATCTATCCATACAAAGTTCCTCATCAGCTTTTTAATTAATGGCTTCAGTAGCGATTGATGACCACTGCTTAGCTCTCATTTCATTAGGATTTATGAAAAGGTGATATTCTAACACTCCTTCTGCATTTATTAACTGGAATAATTCTACATTTTTTATAAATTTTTCCACGCAATTATTTGATTACCCTGGGGTAAAAAGGCAGGATGAATGCTTCTTTGTCTCCAAGTTACCAGTTTCCAGAATAATTCCCTAATATCCTTCCAAAGGTGACTAATCGGTTTGTCTGTTTGCTATTAACATTTTGAACGCATAATTTACATATTTACAATGTTTTGGTCCATGTTTGTTATTATCCTTATTGATCATCAAATTAACTCCATGTATATAGCCAGCAGTTTAGAACCCCTGCAGCTGGATATTGAGCTTTTGAGAAAAGACAATGGTATTTGAAAGCTTTCCTGCTTTGGTGATACTGAGGTATTACTATTAATTTTTAGATGTGAAATGGTACTGTGATTTTGTTGGAAGAGAAATATGTATCTCTGAATCAAATAACATCTCTCAGATTTGCTCAAAATAACCTGGGGTCAAGTAGATTGGGACATAAATGAAATAAGTTAGGCCACATGTTGCTAAGTTTTGAAGTTAGTATAACCATAGTTAACTATTGTTCATCATACTATGCTCTTGTATACATCTGAAAAATTCCGTAATTTTTTTAAAACTCCCATATCAGCAGTACAAGTTATCTACTATAGAAAAAACTTTCCTACCAAAAAAAACCAAAAAAAACAAAAGAAAACACACAAACTTTAAATCTAGCACACAACCAACCAGATAGTTTCTGAAAATGGTATCAAAATACATGCCAGAGGAAAAAAAAATAACTTACCTACACAACCTCACTTTCCATTCAAAAAAATTTAGATATTTGAAGTTAAGAGACAGTCTAAAAAGTGTGATTCTTAAAGTATTCTTTATTAAGATCATTAAAAGTTGTAGAAACAACTTTATATTATAAAGGCACAGGGAGACAGTTCTGATAAAATATTCAAATTAAACAGTAACTTACAGTACAAAAGACAATTTTAATGCACATACAAACCCCAAATGTCTGATTCAAAAATATTTTACTGTGTCTATTAATGGGCAATGATTAAAAATATAAATTGCTGCTGTATAATAAATATCTGATAGTGAATATCTTGATAGCAAAGTGAACAAAATATTTATTGCTTTTCACATACATATTTTTCCCTGTAATTTAAAATTCCTAATTCTTTTACTATCTTCTCAACTTTTTCCAAAGATAAAAGAAATTCCACATAATCTCACGGGGGAAATGGTAGTTGTAACAACTACCTCCAGTAGCAATCACTGCTGGCAGTGTTTTCTCACTTCCTGGTCTGCAATAACAATCACTTTCCCAAAGTAAGATAGATGTTTGCTAAGCCACATAAAGACAACCCTCTGTGACTGGCATTCTAAAGTTTGTAATGAACACTTACCAAATATAAAAGGTGCTGTTTTGAAAATGTGTATTTAATTTGAAGTTCTAAGTGGTGAATGTTTGACAAATAATTTTACCTACTCCCCTCAAAAGTTTTCTGAAGTTGTAAAAAGTCAGCTTAATAAAATTTCTAGCACTTAAATGTTTCTTTGAGGGCTAGCTGATATCTGTAATATATGGATGTATAAAAATTAACATAATGCAATCTATTTTATAATGGAGAGACCTTACCATTCTCCTCCCAGTTTTTATACTGGGGTTAACATTATTGATTTCATCATGCTTTTTTGTAGCAACCCAGTTATAGATGGTACAAGTAGAATTTCTATCACAACAGTAAAATAACATGAATGTACCATCCTAACTCAATGCTATCTCAACTTAATACCTACATTAAAGTATTTGATAATCACTGTAAAGTTACTTAACCATATGTCACGTTTAGACAGTGTGTAGCAGCTAGTAATGTGCCTGGCACAGAGTTGATGCTCAATAAATAGTTGCTGAATGAAAGAAAAAGAAAAGAAAAACCTGGCTTTGGTTGTGCATATTTTAATCACTTTCTGATTTAGAATAAGGTCAGTCTAGAACTAAATACTGCGCACTACACCAAACTTTGCCGTATGCTAAAGCGATAATTAAAAAAAAGAAGTATCACCCATGTTAGCGATAGTCAATTTATATATTGTAACTTTTAAAAATAGCCCACAAATTTCACACGTTTGTTAATTTTTATCCACATACTTAAATTTGATGTTTTGATGCTTGACAATGGGGTAATGAAGACCAAGTTGGGCAGACTGGCTAAACTATGCTTTTCAATAAAAATTACTAGTCCATCAATAAATAAAAAGTTATGAGACCCAATTAAACTCAAATGATGACTATACCATGGTAATTTCTCCAAAACTACCAAAGAATATAAGGTAGGATATCTTTAAGTCACATATGCCTGGAAGCAGCTTACCTTTGCAATATAAAATAACCAGGAAGATCTGAACGTAATAATGACAGAGTTAGAGTACTGGAAGTGTGGTAATAAGAATACGTAGGTGACCAATTTTAAAATCTAACCATGACACTAGATCTAACATTTCTTTGGCATATGCATTACTATCTTGGACTAGTTAGCATTTAAAAAATACTGTGGTTTTTTTTTTTTCTCAATCAACATTAACATAAAGGTGTAGAATGCTTGTACTCTTCTTAAAGCCTTTAAAGGACAAGATGACATTCTGCAACACGCCAAATTTTGTGTTTAGTGTACACTTATAATTATAGGCATAGAGGGATGTAACTGTTAAATAACTTTGAATGATTTCATGCAATGGTGAAACCACAGAAAGTGGGGAGAAAAGTATTTACATGATAAAATATTCAGCTCTCTGAAAATACAGTAAACCTGGGAACCTTGCCCTAACAGTAAATGTGTACTGCATAGCATTGAACAAAAACTAGTCCAAATTTAAATAAACACCTAGAATAACCTGAATGTGTAAAATTTAATTTAAAAAAAACATAAAAATGAGTGGGAAAAAACACCTATACATCAGAAGGAAAAAATGGCCTATAAAACAGGCCAATCTAACTTGACATTCAAAGTAAATGCAAGAGATTCACAAAATCATGATAGTAATGGAAACTAAGTCAAATACCAAGTACCCTTTGATACACAAGCCAATGTAACTATCAGACTCATTTCCAATAGCTTCACAATATTCATTAATTCACTCAGGCATTCGGGGGAGCAAAGCAGTCAATGATGATAGCTCAAGTCTCCAAAGTGTAAGAACAAACTTATTTGCAGAAGCGTCACAAGATTTTTGAAGTAATGTCTTATTTTGATGTTAACATAGATTTATCAGTGCAAGTTATCTTCTGAATGTATTACTTCCAAATTTCATTTTTCCAGATAGTTTTTGGTGGTTTAGTTTTAGCCAGTGCTATTTAAATGGAGAAAAGAAAAATTCACCATAGACTACCTCACATTGTTACTTAATTGTGCTAGGTATTCACGCAGTTCTTTTGCAGCCTGGAATCTGCCATAGCGCTTCTTTGGGTTGGCACACTCGTCCAGCAAGGCCTCTAGTCGGCCGTCTTTGGCAATTTCACTTGGTGGGTCATGAAGAAGTCCTCCAGAAGTGCCACGCCAGGTGGCATGTCTGGATAAGAGGTTCTGACAAACAGCATAGTAATTGTGGTCCACAGTCGCACGAGCACAAAGAATTTCTTTTGAAAATGATAAGCAAGCCTCCTTATCACAGTCATCAAATTTGCTTTCATACCATACATCCCAATTTTCAGGTTTATCTGTAAAAAGGGGGAAAGCAGAAAGAGAAAAATACATTTTAAAAGAGTTCTCATTCCTTCCCAAAATATAACAATTTACTAATTATTAACACAATAGTACTGGTTCCTAAAACTGTATTATAATTTTAAACATTGAAATTTATTAATTTATATATAAAGTGGGAGTTCACCAATGCCAGGCCGAGAGATCAGACAAGGTCTCTAACTACTCAAGGGTTCAGTCTAGATGGAAACTTTCCAACATACAGAGAAAGTGCCATACAGAAGACTCAATGCTACAAGAGTACAGAGGAAGCAGTACTTCTTCCTGGGGCTGTAGAAAGCTGCATACAATTTCTGATTTAGGTCTTAAGTAATAAGCAAGTGTGAAGTGAAAAGAAATGTGGGAAAACAGTAGCTAGGCCCAGTATAGGTATGTGCAAAGGCATGGACTTAAGGGCTTGTTCCAGCTGATTCAGGAGCCAGTAAGTTCACGGAGGCTAAAGTGTGAGACAGCTACCTGGGGAGAAGGTACAAATGACTCTAGAGAAGTAGGTTGAACCTTGTGTGGTCATAAACATGACTTGTTTTATAGAAAGATAACAGGACTGATGACTGGAGGGGCTGAGATGACGACAGTAACTAATGGTCCAGAAAAAAAAGCCAAAATGTAGAAACATAGGAGTTTAGTTTTGAGTAAAGTTTAAGGTTCTAATTGGATGACAAGGTAGATATTATTTACATAATACTGTTAACATTTCATACATAAATATAGAGTAAATATAAAGTAACTACAAGATATTCAGGTGGGCATATCACATGCAACTAGAAACACACTTGAAACTTAGGACTTTGACGTCAGAGGTACGGTACACATATTTAGAACACATCAATATACAAGTGCTTGATGGAACCAAGAGAAGAGCTGAATTATATTGGAAAGCATGTTGAAAGCAAAGGAAAGAAACAAAGACAGGATGGAACCTTGGAACTTAAGGGGTTGGCAGAAGAGTGGTTAGTGAAAAAAGCTCATTCATTCAGCAAATAATTATTTGAATGCCTACTCTAGGACAGGCAAGGGTATATACTGGTAAACAAAATAAGTAATAGATGGTTCCTGCCCTCACTGGCTTACTATCAAGTATGCGAAATAGACATTAAATAAATAAACATTATCATAAATAGTGGAAAATGCTACAAAGGAAACAAACATTTTTAACAGTACAAAGGTTTATGAAAGAAACAACCTTCCCTAGCATTAGATATAGTGGTCAAGTATAACATTTAAGCTAACGTTCAAAGGACAAGTAGCTAGCTGTGTATGGAAGACAGATGAGGCATTTTAGGCAGAAGAAAAAGCATATGGAAAAGCCCAGAAGCAAAAAGGTTCATTCAAGAAACAAAAGGCCACTGTAGCTGAAGCATCAAGGGCAGTAGACAGAGGGATATTAAAATTGAAGCAGACTGGGCCCTGATTAAGAAGGTTTTTTCCCTTTCTTTCTCTTTAATGTTTCTTTTGTACACAGAGAACATTACTCAGTCTACTTTTGCTTGAAACATTCACATTCAAATATGTTACAAAACTGGGGTGCCTGGGTGGCTCAGTTGTTAAGCCTCTGCCTTCGGCTCAGGTCATGATCCCAGGGTCCTGGGATCGAGCCCTGCATCGGGCTCCCTGCTCAGCGGGAAGCCTGCTTCTCCCTCTCCCACTCCCCCTGCTTGTGTTCCCTCTCTCTCTGTGTCTCTGTCAAATAAATAAATAAAATCTTAAAAAAAAAACAACAAAAAAATATGTTACAAAATTTTAAAAAATTGGTTCACCAAAGCTTTTTTTTAAATTGAAGTATAATTAACATACACTATGATAGTTTCAGATACACAACATATTGATTTGACAATTCTATACATTATTCAATGCTCACCATGATATGTGGTCACCAACTGTCACCATACATTATTACATTATTGACTATACTCCCCATGCTATACTTTTCATCTTTCCAAATTATTTAATAACTGTAAATTTAAATCTCTTAATCCCCTTTATCTATTTTGCCCATCTCCCCTCTGGCAACCCATCAATTTGTTCTCTGTATTTTAGAGTCTAGCTTTTGTTTGCTTCTTCCTTCGTTTTTTTTATATTCCACATAAGTGAAATCATGGTATTTGTCTTTTTCTTCCTGACTTTTTCATTTAGGAATTTTAAAATGTCAGGGACAAAGCCTGTAACTCTAGCATAATGCCTTCTAGGTCCATCCATGTTGTTTATTTAGCATAATGCCTTCTAGGTCCATCCATGTTGTTGCAAATGGCAAGATCTCATCCTTTTTTATGGCTAAACTTCCATTGTGTATATGTATATTATATATATACACGTACATATACACACCACTTCCTCTTTTATCCATTCACCTTGTGTTGCCTCCATATCTTGGCTATTGTAAATAATGCTACAGCAAACATAGGGGTGCATATATCTTTTCAAATTAATGGTTTTGTTTTTATACCCAATAGTGGAATTACTAGATCATATGGTAGTTTTAATTTTTTGAGGAACCTCCATACTATTTTCCACAGTGGCTGCTCCAATTCACATTCCCACCAACAGTGCATGATGGTACCCTTTTCTCCACATCCTTGGCAACACTTGGTACTTGTCTTTTTGATACTAGCCATTCTGACTAGTGTGAAGTATTACCTCACTCTGGTTTTGATCTGCATTTCCCTGATGATTAGTGATGTTGAACATCTTTTCATGTGCCTGTTGGCCATCTGTATGTCTTCTTTGGATAAATGTTTCTTCAGGTTCTCTGCTCATTTTTAATAAGATTGCTTGTTTTTGTGGTATTGATATTATGTGAACAGGAGTTTGAATTTTACTTAAAGAACAATGGGAACTCATTAAAAACTTTAAGCAAGGAAGTGATAAGATCAAATTTATGTTTTAAGAAAGAAACTACGTGAATAGAAGGAAACCAAAGGATGGAAGAATTTCAGGAAGTTGTTACTAATCAGTCACTTCATAAATTTTGCAATTAGGTGGTTGCTAATGGTAATGCAGAAATCTCAGTCAGGTTCTAATGTGTGGAGGAATGAATGGAGGCTGAGGGAGTAGAAAAAAGCAGAGTAAGCAATACTTCTAACAACAGCTAAAAAGCATGGGAAAGCAGAAAAAGTCTTAGACATACTTGTTTATGGGGAGGGAAGAGAAACTGGATTCTAAGGAGGGAGTGGGTAAGTTGAAGATAACTAATGCAACAAGTTCTCAGAGAAGGATCTACTCTGTCTGAAATAGAAAGATGAATGTGTATTGTTTTTACTAATTTAGATAATAAAGGGAAGGACACTGAGGGAGTTGCCACAGCAAAACCTCAGTCTCCCTGTGAAGGAGAAAATAAAGATCATTTACTAGGAAGAGTTCAGAAAAGAGTGTGAATAAATAAATATGGTGTTTTACAAAGTAGATATTTAAACAACCCTACCATGGGACATTTGAAAAGAACTGGTCACAGCTAAAGTATTACTGGGGCAATGCTCACTGTATGAATATACTTGTGTGGTGGTATTCATCCAAGGTTAGGAATTAGTTGGTATAAAACTGTGACATGAATTCCAAGATTGTCTGCATAAAAAAATTACAAGAAATTTTAAAAGTTTAGTCAAGTTGCACAACTTTGTGAGTATACTAAAAACCACTGAACTGTACACTTTAAAAAAAGAAAAGGATGGTGTAAGCTGCTGCAACATTCACAAATGTAGGAAGAAGTAAGTGGAGTGCACTCGAGCAGGGTGTCTATTCCCTGTGGGAGGATCTACATGGCAAGTCAAGAAATAAGAAAATAGTTTGGTGAGTATGGAATCAGAACAAGTACTGGGAAAAATCAAGGATCAGATAAGATCATGCAAAACCTAAGTGTCAACCTAATAAATTACTGTTACTTTCACTGCATTCCCCAGGTGCCACACATTTTTGGTCCGAGTTCATCAAAAGATCCTCATATGACAGGAGAAGAGGGGATTAAAAATATAAGACCGTCACCATAGAACAACCACTTTTCAGTTTATTTTATTAAGTAGATTAGTTATAGAGTTACAGGCTTTGTCCCTGACATTTTAAAATTCCTGTGGCATTTAATTTTCAAAACACTTCAGTCTGTCCACTTACCCCTATGACAAGCTCACAAATAAATGGAGAGCAAAATTTTGGATAAAATGTAATAATGTCAAATCAAAGTTAGGGATCTGCAGTGCTAGAAATGATCTAAATGGTTAAAAGAAAATGAAAATCACCATGGGACCCCAAAGAACAATGGAACACAGAACATCACTGTAAGTGATCCCACAGAAAAATAAGACCTCCATGAGAGCAGAACAGTTTCTCTGATAGGCTGTAACTACATAAAAACCTAATTCTACATTACACTCCTAAACCACAGAATGTAGCAGACTGTAAGAAAAAGACATGTACACACACACACACACACACACACACACACACACACACACACAGTATATCTGTGTTCATTTGAATCCAAAGGATATTTTACTAAATATGGAGAAACTGTGATTAAGAGCACAAGTATAATAAACTGGCTTGCGTTTACTGATACTGGTCAAATAAAACAAAGAGGCAAGGCTTCCATCTAAGAAGGAAATTAAAGGTTTGTTTCATATAAATGCAAACTTTGACATTAAAAAAATGTGTCTAAGAAGCAAATGTAAGTTATATACTTACTTTGTCTAATTAACCTTTTGTCAGCAACCAAAACATTTTCAGCATCCACAATGATTACCTTCCCATCTCTAGGACCAACTGCAAAATTGTCAAAACTGACGTCCAGAAGGTAGAGTGCAAATTCAAAGTCATTGTTTGTAAGCTGCTCTGCTATTTCCATTAATTGCCAAGCGAGGTCAACTCGTTTCTCCCATGGTGCATTAAAGTAACTCCACAGTTCTTCTCCAACATAACTTACAGCCACCATTCTTCCACAAGCTCCAAGATATTTTGCAAATGGCCAACCTTCATCAGATGGAAAACTCTACAAAAGAATTATCTTAATATTATAAGAGATTCTGATTAAAATATTCTAGGTCTACCCGCAGATCCTCTCAGCAGAGATTATTACTAGGCATGCATTACTTGGATTTCTTGTTATATTCAGGAGTTGGAGAGAGATAAATGTGATTTCTTTTCTAATTCATACCATTACTATGAACCTGAAAAAAAAATTTAAATATGTAACTTTACATTATAAAGCTAAAACAGGCTAAGTCTTGCTCATAAATTTCAGAACCAAACTGATCAACAAACATAAGGCACCTTCCTTATTACCAAATCTGGAAGTATTTACATTTTCCTGTATCTTTTTGACTTGTAAGTACAGTCAACCATCTTTTCTTTTGAATGAACAGCACTGCAGGCCTATTAGCCAGCAAGTATTTACCAGGCACCATGCACTGTACTTGCTGGCAATTAAGAGTGAACTAAACAGTCTCTAAAATAAAAATTTTAGAAGAGGAGACAGATACTAAGCAAATAATTTTGTGTATAAGTGTTAGTTACTAGGAAGTGGTGTGGGTCCTAAGAGAGCATTTAATAGAGACCCTACCTAGTCCACAAGCAGGTGGGGTACAATTTAGAGAGGGATTTATAGAAGTGTTTCTTAACCTACACCCAAAGGTTAGTAAAGAGCAATCTGATATCCTATTGATGCAACCTGCACTCCAAGTACCTCTGGTCCCAAGTCAGTTTTGTTTCCCTTTCTACTGCCACTGTATTTCTGTTCACCTTTAGCTCAACCTTAAAATTATTTATTCTCCTAATTAACAAGGTTTCCTAATGGATTTTATAACCACTGGGAAAATTAACATCCTAAAATAAAAGTCTTTCGCGTTGATAAACAAGTCACTTTAAACTTAAATGTCAGGCTTTATCTAAGATACTTTCCAGTGCGAAAATGAGCATTGTGGTGCAAAAGGATGGGAAGTAATGTTTTAAACAACTTCTTGGAAGATAACATGACTAGAGGAAGTATAGAGGAAGCCTAGCACTTTTCCTTAAAATGGGGGGGAAATTATAAAATGATATTCACATAAACACTGTAGGGGAAACAGAGCAAAACACTGCAGAATATAAATACAGATTACTTCTATTGCTAAAATTGAACAATCTACATACATTTTTTGAAAGATTTTATTTGAGAGAGAGCGAAAGAGAGATCACAGAGGGAGAGGGAAAAGCAGACCTGCCGCTGAGTGGAGAGCCCAATGCAGGGCTCGATCCCAGAACCCTGGGATCATGACCTGAGCCAAAGGCAAATGCCTAACCGACTGAGCCACCCACGCACCCCAATCTACACACATTTAAAGACCTAGAGATGAGGCTCTTTTTCTTGGACTGCTTATGAAAATAAGTAATATTAAGTTTACCCTGAACTTCCATAATATTGAAAAAAAATCAGTAATATCATTAATATTAATATGTTTATCAACTTTAAAACAAAATGTTCTTAGAACTAAACTTGATCCATAATCACCTATTTTCATTTGTGCTTCCTTTCAACTATAACTATTAATGCACAGAAACTTTCTTTTTACGTGTAACTTTCTTTTAAATTTTAATATCTGCAGTTTTGTGATAAAACACTAATTATGTAAATTAAAAATTTAGATATAATAGTATGAATCTTTAAATATAGTAATTGATTCAATTTTAATTTAAAGGCAACATCTGATTCTTTAGCAAGAAGGAGGAGGGAAGCACATTTTTCATCTTATACCTGAGAATTTTTTATTTCTTTTGGGTACTGGGAAAAGTGAGACTGCTCATGTCCAATGTGAACTGCAAAAAAATGTTTGCTAACCATCTTATTTTCAACTTTTTCTCCCAATTTTAAAATACCTCCTAACCTTCAAAATTTACACAAATAATTACAAAAGATTTAACTGTTTCCCAGAAGTATTCATGTATAAAGTCTATGACATTAAATGAAAAAAGGAAAAGCATTAAAAATTGGTAATATATGAGATTATATAGTTTTGTCCCACAAAAAGTAAAACAAAAAATTCCTCCATACATTATTGGTATATTATTCACATGTTATACTGTAGGACAGATACAAATATATCTTTGTGAAAATAAACCGGTCTTTGACAACAGGAGAAAAGGGAACCCTGCCAACATCTGCACATGTACAAATGCCTCCTTGTTTTTTGGAGCCTTTCCAACTGGCAAATGACAGTCAAATATACCCTTCATTACCCAAGTCCCTCATAGAAGAGGATAAAATATATGAACAAATGTCACACTGAGCAATTTTATATTCATACAGTGATTTCTGACAATGTTAACTGAAATCCTGTTATGCCTCATTTTAAGAAGAGCACTACAATTCTTTCATATAGCTTGCTACCTAATCTTTTGGAAGAACTTTAATAAATGAATCCACACCACTAGCTCAGATGACAGGAATTTTTCATAGTATAATCAAAATAGATTTCATTAATGAGAAAACAATTCTATTGAACACACTATAGCACAAAGAAAATGCCCAAAGGAAGCCAAAACATAATTTTTATTTAAAACAATTCTGGCTTAGAACCAAATTATCATGGTCAAGCAGAGTTTGAAAGACAAAATTTTAAGATGTTACAGCGTGGATTTGCTAAATATATCAAGCAATGAGAAACACAACTCTTACTTTCTGATTACCAAACTCCAAGAGGGCAAAAACAAACAAACAAACAAAAAACAAAAAAACAAAAACAAAAACAAAAAACCCCACAATAGCTAGGATAAGAAGTTTATTGCTGAGATTCACAGTTTTTATTTTAAGACAAATCTTTTTTTTTTTTAAAAGATTTTATTTATTTGACAGAGAGAGACACAGCAAGAGAGGGAACACAAGCAGGGGGAGTGGGAGAGGGAGAAGCAGGCTTCCTGCCGAGCAGGGAGCCCGATGTGGGGCTCGATCCCAGGACCCTGGGATCATGACCTGAGCCGAAGGCAGCCGCTTAACGACTGAGCCACCCAGGCGCCCCTATTTTAAAACAAATCTTAAGATCAGATTTTCAAATTGCCTAGAAGAACAGGCACATAGTTTAAAGTAACTGGACATAAAATGTGTGTATTTTAATGAGTTATTTACAATTGAAAAAATATGTACAAATACTTTTCATTTGAAGGATGGAGTCTTTATTTATTTTTTTTTTAAAAGATTTTATTTATTTATTTGAGAGAGAGAGAATGAGAGAGAGCACATGAGAGGGGGGAGGGTCAGAGGGAGAAGCAGACTCCCTGCCGAGCAGGGAGCCCGATTCGGGACTTGATCCAGGGACTCCAGGATCATGACCTGAGCCGAAGGCAGTTGGTTAACCAACTGAGCCACCCAGGCGCCCAGGATGGAATCTTTAAACGTGGAATGGTTTAAATTCTAACTTGACCGGAGGCACTCCAATTATTTGTTAAGGGCTTTACATCAGGTTGAATATACATCGAAGTATAACCGGTCAAATTTTAAAACTAAATTATTAGTTTAAAATTGTACAAAGGTACAAAAGTTATAAAATTATGTATTTCCTTTCAATTACTGTATTTTTTTTAAAAAAAAAATTAAATTGGTGAGCACCCAAAGGAAACTTCTATGACTATTCCTACCAATGTAAAAATTAAAAGTGGAAATTTAAGTATTAAGATAAACATGGTTAACTGATAAGATTTTAAAAAATATTAAATGCCTTCAGTTAATTTACAAAATAAAAAGTATTTTGAATATGAAACCTAAAATAAATCACTATGTCTCTTTATCTCTTTCTCTTTTTTTTGGTAACAGAAAACTGCAAGCTAACCTCTTGGATACCATAAAACTCAAATAATACTACTAATAATATTACAGGCATTGACAGTACCTTAAAGTCAAAGTTTCAGAAATAAGTAAACAAAATCACTAAGGTCATCTTCCATTTTAAGAGAAAATGAAATGAAGGTGACATAAAATGTATACACTCGATATTAAAGACTAGAAAAATTAGATATATTTTTTATGGTATATAACATTTTATAAAATTTGTATATTTAAAAGACAATAAACAAGTAAATAATGGACTTCAAATCACTCTGCATCTCATGAGCTGTGACTATGGCAAAGCGAAAACTTCTAAGAGCTTTAGTCTTTTTATCTGTGAAACTGGAATAATATTTGTACCACCATATATATCCATCAAGACAATCCAAGAACCAAAGGAAAAAGTATGAAATGTACTTTGCAGATTTATACTACTTTATAAACAATTGCTTACCAAAACATTTTTTACTTCCTATTTAAATCCACTAAATAAGAAGTCCAGATATTCATCAAGTTATGCTTATTATCGTATCACTTACTGAAAGTCATCTACAAATAATGAACATCTTCCAAATATAGTCAAGAACCACCAAATTAGAAAAGCATCATCACTTCCTCTAGTAGTTTCTAATTTACAGTGAAATATATAAATTAGCAACCAAACCTTGGGAAGGCTTAATGCTATGAAAAATGTATAGGGCATCCACAAGCACTAATACAAAAAAAATTAAAACTTGATAACATGTATACACATAAACTCAGCATTGTAATTTGCTTTTCATTTATAATAGTTAAGCACCACAAAATCCTAAATGCTGAAGTAATCTATCATCTATTTATTGATCAAAACCAACCAACATGATAGTTCATGTGATTTATAACAGGGATGTGAAATCTAAGAATTCTAGAGTTGGAAGTACATGAGTTGTAAATCTAGTGCAATCTAACTAGCACAGTTTAAGTGATCTGCCTAAAGTCACACAGATAAAGAGGTAAAGTCTGGCTAGTAAAACCCCTCAATCCAATATCTTCCTGTTTCAGAAGTTTCCAAGTTTTGCATATATTGCAATCTCATATTACGGAGAATCTGGGACATAGTATGCTGTGAAAATAATGTAAGCTTATACATCCTAAGTGGAATAAAGCACATAAATCTCGTGTTTTCATATTTTTTTTAATTTGACAAACCCTATTTTCTACAGGTTTTTAAATTTGGAATTGCAGATAAGAAACTGTAGGTTAACCCACATTTCACTGACTACTGTAAGCAGCTGGAGTTAGAGAGTGAGAGAGTCACTGTGGAATGAAGAGAATACAAATTTTGTATTAAAAAATTCTAGATCTAGCCTAACACCATCCTGAAATGCTAAGTAAACAGTTGTAAATAAAACAGTCCCTATTCTCAGGAAGTTTTTTTAACCTGAGTTGGGAGAATGATTATTAAATAGACATAAATTATAAATTACTAATTTGTTACAAATTATGAAGTAGAGTATGCTGAGAAAGAGAGACTGTGTGGTAAATGGCAGCCTCTCTAAGGAAGTGCAACTTAGGCTGAGATCAAAAAGATGAGTATAATATTAGACAGACTGGGGAGGGGGCAGTAAAAATGTTCCAGGCCATAGAAGAGTTAGAAACAGTCTTCTCATTATTAAAGAAAAGGCCAAAGTAGCTTCACAAAAATGAATGAGGAGGAAATGGCTTGAGGTAATAGAGTCTGTAAAGGGAGGTAGGGACAAGATCATGCTTGGACTTACAGAATAAAACACAAACTCAACATGGTCTACATGCTTTGGAAAAACAAACAAACAAACAAACAAAAAAACAAAAAGCCTTAACATCCAGAAACATTGTACATACTGGAATTAACAAATATCCTGTGATATATGTTATTCTTTAAAAAAAAAAAAAAAAACAAAAGCTTTTACAATATCATAATACCCTTTGATCAGTAACCACTGTCCTACCAGATTAACAAGGTCATTTTATTCTGTCACAACATGTCATTTTAAAAAGACATACAATGTACAAATAAAACTGATAGATTAAAGTAAGGTCAACTCTAGAACTTGTGACCTATTCTTTTTTTTTCCTCCTCCTTACATCACCAAAAATAGGGTTTGTATACTAAATTTAAAAGACTGGGATGCCTGGGTGGCACAGTGGATTAAGTGTCCAATTCTTGGTTTTGGCTCAGGTTGTGATCTTAGGGTTTTAAGATCGAGCCCGAGCCCCATGTTAGGCTTCTCGCTCAGCTCAGAGTCTGCTTAGGACTCTCTCTCCCCCTCTCCCTCCCCGCCCCATGCTCACTCCTGCCCTCTCGCGTGCTCTTTCTCTCTCTCTTTAAAATAAATAAATCTTTTAAAAAAAAAGATCATACTTCCTTTAATACAAGAAATAAAATATTTTATAGTCATTTACTACTTCACAACATTCCATTAAAAGGAACATAACTTTGTAGCTTGCCTAAAAAGATGTATTACAACACTTATTTTTTAAAGGAGGAAATTCCTAAATAAAAAGCTGACTTAAAAAAAAAAAACTATTAATAATCAAAACATACAATCTAAAATCTGGTTATAGGTTTTCTACAGAACTGGCATTTCTGAGCACACACTAATTTAAACTTGAGGATACTTATCAAAAGTTAATGTTATCAAAAGAATAGAATATGCTTAAAAGTTCAATTTAAGTTTCAAATTATTTTTAAAAGCCCAAATATGAACAAAATCCTATTGTAGTAACGCATGTTATAACAGCTGTTCACAGAGATTAGTCAACTGTACTGGTGACAGACTAATGTGTTCACAGTTTTGTGAACTGTCTGGAGGGGGAATATAGTAAAATTACTGGGATGATTTAATGGTTACCTAATTTTTGCTAAAATTTCTCTTAAGACTTTAGCTTCTTAATTTATATTGCTAAATAGTGGCCAAAATCCATTGTAAATATTGTAGAATCTTAATAATCTCAAGATTTCCAAGTTACAGGATATGTTCCATTTATTTCATTAAATGATTTTCTGAATGCCATTTTCCACCCACCTAGAATTCCAACACTATTAAGCAATGCCTTGAAAATAGCAAGGTTATGATATTTCACTGAATATCATGTCCAATAGCTGTTTCTAAAATTGGAAACTAATGTCAAAATGCATCAACAAAAAAATCTACATAAGTTTAATAGAAACTAATAATCTTTTATAATAGTTTAAGAAATGAACCCCCCCCCAAAAATCACTTGGCCACAAGTGTTAAATATGCATAAATTTACTTGTCTCAACTGATGCTTTCTTACCTACAGTCACATCAGCCAAGTGTGATCCACATTTGAAATACATATCTACAAACACCATCCTCAAACATTTGCTTCCAATAAGACAAAATTTCAAAGAAAGAAAAAGGATATAATATAAGTTTCTTTGGACCCAATAACCCAAGAATGCTACCTTGCTTTCTTTACTCAAGACTTAATTTCTTTAAAGTCTGACAAGTAGAATAGTAAGTACTAACTTACTCCCCTGGTTCCTTTAAAACATAAACTGAATTAACATCACCCTTCCGAAAAAGACCAAACTATCCTCTAAGTAGCACAGTATCTCTCTTTGTTAAACCTGATGCCTGGTTTAAGATTTGTATTCCTTTTGTTGCCTTAAATTCACTATAGACAAAATAAAACTCTTGGTTCCCCTACCCCAAAGCCATTCCTTTTCTGGCTTCCACATCATAATAAGGAATTATTTAGTAGTTGCTCAGATCAAAACCCCAGGAGATATTCTTTATTTTTCCCTTTCCATCATACCTTTGCCCATCAGCAAGTCTTGTCAACTATTTTTCCAAAATATATTGGCTCTGTCCGCTTTTTATAACCTTTATCGCAACCATCTTAATCCAAACTACCATTCTCTCCCACAATCTTGTGCAAAAGCTTTTCAGATTTCTCTTTTACTCCTTAAAGTCCATTCTCCCAAATCAAGCCCTACTAAAAACACTTCTACTGTTTCACACTGCCCTGAAAAAAAAAAAAAATCTGAAACTCATTAAGCATGGTTACAAAGCTGTATAGGATATGATCCTTGTCCACCTGTATGATCTTATATTGTATCAGGCTTCCCTACTCCCATGCTCCCTGCTCCTCTGGATTTGCCAAATCTCTTGTCCAAAAAACACTCTGCCCTCAGATCTTTGCACCATTGGCCGTATATTTCATCATTTACACCTCAGCTAAAATGCGACTCTTCCTAACCATCCAATTAAGAGTAGTCCATCCCCAATCCATCACAGGAGTCTGCTTTGTTATTTTTATAGTATGTAAAGTCTGAAATTATCTTGTTTTTTGTTTGCCGCCCACACCTAGTGTCCCAGAACACAAAGGCTGCACAAACTGTGTCCTGGCCTGCCATCTTCACTGTATCCTAAGGGTATATAGATCAGTTCCTGGAACTACTGAGCAATGCCACACAATTCTTGCCAGATCTTTTCACTTCAGTTAAAACTCCAAATGTGCACTAGAAAGGCAAAATACGAAGACGACCCTGAAGCTTCATACCTACCCTCAGATGATCTTTTAAGATTGTGTCTCAGTCTAAGAAATTAGACCAGACCTAACCCTTTTTTTAAATTATCACTTGTTACTGTACTAATTAGAATTACTGAACTATAATAACTTAGAGAAATATTGAATTATTTGCTTTGTATTACTGAATCTTTATCTAAACTCTATTTCCTACAATATTCTTTCTACAAAGTACTTCATATGGGACAAATCCCTAACCCTCCTTTTAATTACTATTCAAAAAACCTACAGCCTGCAGCAGCAACTACATAGGTATTTATGGTGTGTATATATGTAAATAAGTTAACATTTGAAGGTCTGTCATAGGAAGAGTAAAATGTATATATTTCTAAGATAGATGTCAACATAATGTACTAAAGAACTCTTCAACTACAACTATCTAAAAATGACATAAGTTGATTTGCAAAGTACTAACATATTGTAAAAAAAAAAAAAACTACAATTAAAGACATTTTGTGTATATTATCTGAATAACCCTATCTCCTTTATTCTTTAAAACAATCTTGTTATAGGTAACTATTATAATTCCTATTAAGAAACTAAGGCTCTAAAACATTAAGTGACCATTCAACAACTTTGAGTTAGCATAGAATGCTATCTCAATACCGCCCCCACCACTCTGCCTGTCCCCCCAGGCCCCATCCATGGGCAAAATCCTATTTATCCTTCAGAACTCAATTCGCCTATAAAATCTTCCCTGGTATCCACACCTATAAAGATACACTCATGTCTTTCCCTAAATGAGTCATTTGACATAGTGCAGGTACCTTTTTTTTTTTATAGAGCTTATTATGCTATACTGATTGTAATTATTCATTTATATACCCACCTCCTGCCCAGTACACTACTTGCTGCCTAGACAGATCCTTTGAATCCAATTGCCTTATAACAGACTATTTACCAAATGAACAAATAAAGTCCAATTCTTCTGATTCTAAATCCAGGGCTACAAGTTCAAACAGCTTCCAGGTATTTCAGATAACTTCCTATCAAGAATCTATTTTAATAAAGACATACAAATTGGATTAAAGGTTTGATTACACAATTTAAAACCTTTCAGGGTCTATGACCAGGATGAGTAACTATCCACATCTTACACTAGTAATTTAAAATTATTTACTAAAGTTCATTGTACGTGTAGGGAAAATGCAGGGCCTATATTCTAAGGTCATATTAGTTCAATATATGCATAATGAATGAAAAGTGAAGACAGAAAAAAAATGTCAGCTATTCTGTGAGGTTAACAGCAATGACTGAAATACAGGAAGTAGGCCAGAAACCATACACCAGAAAAACAAAATAAAAACCAGTCTGATGATCCTGAGAAAACTACCCATGTCTAGAAAGCAAATCCCCAAAAAGTAAGCCTTCTATTCCCTACCAACATGTGAGGAATATGTACTGATCTATGTGGTGGAAATACAAAGGAAAATAGTTTGTAGATTAGACAAAGTACAGAAGGGACCTCAGAATTAATAATGGTGAGAAGACATGAATAAATCCAGAAAACAGGCCAGTGGGGCAAAATTATTTTGCTCCACTGATCTGGAAGTGGTGCTATCCTAAGGGTGATTGCCTGTTTCTATAATCTTTCCAACATAAAAGTCTCTGGCTGTGAGTGAGGTACACAGAATTATTTTTTTTTTTTTTTTTTTTTCATGAAGCACATTTAAGTGTCGATAAAACCTCTGATTTAAAAAAAAAGAAAAAGAAAAACACCAAAACCTCTAGATTTAAGGTTATGAATTAGATAAAAAGTGCTTTACTTAGAACTACCTACTCAGAACCATCTCTGAAAATCTGGGAATGCAGTTATCACAGTAGCATCCAGTGGGAGAGAAGTAGGTAGCTCCCTAAGCTGTTGCTTGCAAAGAAACTCCTGAGACAAAGTCTGGAACATTCTTTCAAAATGCTATTGCCCCACAAGATACTTGGCCACACTGAGCTCCATATTTCTTTCCTTTAAAGGCAATCTCTGTTTTTTTCGTTTTGTTTTAATCTGATTTAGTGTGTGTAAAAATTTGGGAGGAAGACAAGCTTGAAAATGGGTTATCTATCCTGGCCTCCTTCCCATACCTTCTAGCAGGGACCAAGCACCAAAACCCCCAAGCCCCTTTTAGAAGTTTAAACCCACCAGCTAAAGTCAAACTCAGAAGTAGAAAAAAATAATTTCTCAAATCAAGGATTTGAGACTCAAAGGATATTGGGGTTAAAAAGGAAAGGACCCAATCCAATAGTCTCATTTTATAGATAAGTCCCATAAAAAAGTTTGTCAACTTGTCCAAAGTAAGACAGCTAAATGGCCACAATCTTTTGTTTACTTCAAAAACCGTATCTTGGGCCGTGCACCTTAAAGATATCTTCTCCTTTAGGAAGTATCTTTAAGGACAAAACAACATTCACTCAACATTTTCTGTAAAAATTCATCATGTGATATAGGGATGGCCTACATCAATGCAACTAAAGGTATGGCTCACAGTCTGAATCATAACTATTTTAAGGTGATCCATATTCCAAACAAGCTTCAAAACAGCTGATTAACCACTAGATAAAGTTACTTTTACCTTATTTAACTTCTAACACTTACTGAGTGCTTAATAGGAATTTGGCACTATATAATGCATTTTGCATGTACTATGTCATTTACAAAAATTGAAATAAAAGCTAAAAATCTATAGCGTAAATGACAGTTAAGTACTGCAAAAATTAAGGAACTCCTATTAAAACTGTGATTCAGAGAATTTAAGACAAAGTTCTACAAATGTAGTCAGACAAATTCCCAATTTCTCCATCTTAAACAAACAAGAGCTTTCTCTATTTCTATAAATAAGACCATCATCATTATCTCTAGGTCATCAAGTCAGAGATGGATTGGGCTTCAGGAAATCCAGACAGTACTTTTCTCTAAAACAGTCACAACTTCTATAAATTCAAGAAGAGGTAACTACAAATATTGGTAGAAAATTTACCAATAACCTTGACATCTTGTCAAAACACTTCACCTTGATTTTCCAATATTCCAAGAATACTATTACACAATAAAAAAATCAACAAAGTCCCTCTCTTCAGTTTTCTTCATAGGATTATGGCATACTTATAATTAAAACATATTTCTCGGTGAAGTAAAACTGTGAAGAAAAACAGTATGAGTGTAGAAGATAAAGGTTCTAGTTATCTTGTTTCTTGATGTTTATAATTTTTAGAAGATAATTCTACAGCCAAACAACTTTCCTTTGAACTAGATAAGCTGCTGTAAGCTAGTAAAACTATTCAACGATGGGAAGAGAGTTGTACTTTCATACCATTTCATACTGGCTAAGTCTACAAATTACAAATTACAAATCTATATAGCCTTACATAGATAAGGTAGACACAGACACTTAGTACCTTCCATGTCTTCTTTCAAGGCATAATAGAAAATTTAATTTGTTATTGTTTCTTAAAATCAGAAGATGCAAGTTTAATGGGCAAAATTTATATACATTTTCAGTTCTTTCTTTAGTACCTATCAAAGGAGATTTTTAAATATTTATTTTGGAAGCATATTTACCACACTGGAACTTTTGTTAAGAGTAGTTTGATGAAGTCAGTTCAAAAGACTTTTTCCACCCCCCCAAGGTAATTTTTGGACAATATAAGAAAAAGCTAATTTGTCACCAACTGTCCAAAAATTCAAGAAGTAGCTCCCTCTCCTGGAAAAAAAAAAAATGTTGAGTTCCTCTTTAAGCTGTAAAATACATGCTTGGATCTTTAAAAATATTTTTTAAGGTACATGAACCAAAATGCAAAAATACCCAAATTTGAGTGAGGTTTTCTATCATTAATACCGCATACTACCATTTGGGCTATTAGTTTTACAGAAACCCACATAAATACTAAACTTGTACTCATTTGTCTAGTTAGCAGAAATAACAAACAATACGATTTGACTTAGTAACAATCTTTGTACCTGATCACAGAATTTTAAGATTCCTTTCACTTTAGTGGTTTTACTCCACCATCAAACCTCAATTGCATTGTTCATACTTAACTCACTAATTTTTCCCACAGATGAAGTGGTTTTATAAAGAAAGTAGCAGCTCTGTGAAAATTTATTTAAAAATAAATCTTATTCAACTTGCTTGTTCATCAGGTAAAAAATTAAACATACGAATACGACTGACTGGTATTAAAGACCCCAAATTTATATTTCACACAGCACTTACTAGCTGCCTAAATATCAAATGCAATATACAAAAGCCAAAATTAACCATGTTAACATCTATTTCCTCATATACTAAAAAGAAACTCTTATCCTATAACCCATCTATCACCCACTCAGAACAATGGTGTCACTAAGTTTAAATTACAAGAATATAACTGATTTTTTTTTAAAAAGTTGTTTATCACTAAAGATGAAAACAGAAAGTCTGAGGGAAGAGTTAATCAGAAAAGAAGGTACAAGCACATGTGCCTATCTCAACTAGAAAGTAAATTGAAAATTTCAAGACAACTTCAAACTTCAAAAATTTAATATAAAAGCTTCCCAAATAAAACAGATTTTCCTTAGTGCAAATCAAATGCCAAGATATCTTTATAAAGAACTGGATATATAATCTTCTTAAAATATTAGTCCTAGTTGTTGTTTCTAATATACCAATACTCAGAATCACCTGATAAAAACCTTTCAATAGGCACCCACTATTACAAGCACAGAAAATGTGAACTACTACTCAGATAGCTCCTTACTAAATTTTTGGGTCCCAGAGAATTTGACAGATTATCTGCAAATACACTGCTAAAGCTTTCTACAGGGACCAACCTTCCTAATATAAACATTTATTTCTCAAAGATAAAAGATAGTTTAAATGGAAAAAAAAAAGTTTCAAGTCAAATGTATATCACAAATACGGACTTAAGCTTTAGAGGCTGACTAGTTTTATTGAAACTACTTAATAAAATAATTTCTCAGAAGTTTAACCAATTTTATACACCATTCACTGTTAAAGAGAGCAGTGTTTAATACACAATCTGTACTTTAAATGTAACCCCCCGTTAGATACATCCTCTGACAGCTTAAAATTTACTAAGACCCACACTAAAGTTTTGAGGCAAAGTATTTATTTCATGTTAAAATTATCTGGCTGAATTAATCAAAGGAAGCTGGTTGCTCTTAGCTAAATTGGGCAGCTAAGTTGGGCAGCGGAGAACTTGAGAAAAGAAAGCAATGTAAATGAATACCGTACATTCCTATTCATGCACTTCAGATTAAAAAAAAAAACCCCACCAAGAATCCTGTACAACCACACCCCCCCCACTAGTAACATTCTCAGCAGCACAGAAAGAGCATGAAGTATACCAAAGTCAGTTATTAATTTTAAGTCATCCCCCCCCCCCCCGCCCCTGTATTTGATAAACAGCAAAACGTATGGAAAAGGAGCAAGGTAACTTTCCTGCAATTACAGGAAGGGTCACAAGCGCACAGTTGTAACCACTATCCCAGGACACCACACTAAAGCCGGGTGGGAATGTGCAGAAACTCAGTAACTACTCCAAAGGTCAACAGTTTTTTGGGTTTTCTTTTTTTGCGGTCACCACTAAAAAGATGCCAACCTACTCCCCTAAAAGGTGTGTTTGTTTTCAAAATAAAGTCACGAGAGAGCCAATAAATCAACTAGACGAGAGAGATAAGAATCTCTTTCCCCTTTTTCTCACCCTGGCCTAATATTTCATCTTCCTGCAGCCAAATTACTAGATGAATACAGCAGGTCACAGAATCAGGATGAAAATGTCCGTGTTGGCCTCAAATCCTCCCAGCCCCAAGTCCAACGATGCCTTCCTTACTTTTTCCTCTTCCTAATCCTACTCAAAGCACGGCTCAATGGATTAACCTGACCACAGTCTCAATTCCCCAGCTTGTCCCCAAATTAGCTGCCCCAATGATCCGCCAGATTAGTGAGCTAAAGAATAAAACAAAGACTTTGGGGCCGAAGTTAGGCCAGGCACGAAGAGCACCAAAGGGGACAGCAAACGCGGTACAGAAACACTTAAGAACTAAGAAAGGTCCAAGGGCTCGTGAACAGACCGCGCTGTCGAAGTGCAAACCCCGGTGGATAAAAGCAGAAAGGCAGGGACAAGAGCCCAAGGAAACTCACTGGAGAGACATTTTGGGAACATACAAGACGCGCTCCCTCTGGTGTTAAAGGATCCTCAGTCAAATCCGAGATGCGCCCGTATCTAGGTGCCAAGAACAGACTCTCCACCAGCCGGGTCGCCCTCCACAATCCGACACAGCGCCCAAGGGTCCCCCAGTGCCGCCCCCTTCCCACGCCCGCAGGCTGGCCCAGCTGGGCCGGGTCCAAACGGGGCAACGAGCGCCGGCGGAGCCACTTCTCCGACTCCGGTTACCTCGCGCGGCCCTTCCCGGCAGGACGCCCCCCTCCCGGGCTCCGCGCCTACCTGTAGCACCAGCGGCTCGGGGTTGAAGGCCAGGGTCAGCAGCAGTTGCATGCGCTCCGAGTCCTTGAGGTTCCGCAGCAGGAAGCTGCCCGAGTCCTTGGTCTCGGCATAGCGGCGCACCAGGCGATCGAGCAGGCGCTGCGAGGGGCAGTGCACCAGGTCCGACCAGCCCTCCACCGCCTCGGGCGTGAGCAGCCGCACGTCGCCGTTAAGGCGCGCGAACTCGGTGCGGGGCATGGCCTGGAGCAGGTCGCAGCGAGGTCGGCCGGTGGCCCGTTTGCAGATGCTCTGGTCGAGCTGCGCCAGCTCGCGCTGCGAGCCGAGGCGCTTGAGCACCACTCGGCGGCGGCCGCCCTCGCGGGGCTCGCCGTACTGCGCGAAGTAGACGTTCTTCACGTTGAGGAAGTCCAGCAGGCGCAAGCGGCCCCACGCCTCGAACACCACCTGTCCGTTGAGGAAGCGGCGGCACCAGCTCGTGCCGAAGCACGCCGGGCACTTATTGAGCTGCAGGAAGCGCCGGTCGGCCAGCTCGTTGCGCTGCCAGGAGGCGAGCAGCGACGGCGAGTGCAGCACCATCAGCACCAACAGGCTGCCCAGCGCCGCCAGCTTCAGCGAGCGGGACAGGCGGCCCAGCTTCGGGGGCACCAGGCGCCACATCCCGCCCGCCTCCCGTCCACACGCACCCGGAGGGCGAGGGCACCCCGTGGGCGCCCCCGCCGCGCCGAAACCCGGAGAGCGACCGGCAGGGGCCCCCGGGCGAGAGAAGGAGCGAGGTCGCGGGCTGGGGCGGGAGGCGGAGTAGGTGTGTAAGAGAGAAAGACGGGGAGCGGGAAGGAGCCGACCAAAGCAGGCTGCGACTTCTCCCAGTCACTAGTCTCCACAACTCTCGAGCTCCCTCCTCCGAGCTCCCCGCCCTCCGACTCCGGCGGCGCCTTCTGCACGCCAACCAAGTTATAGAGGAGCGGGAGGAGCGGGAGGGGCGGGGGGGGGAAGCGCGGGGATCCGACGGTCGCGCGGCCGCGCGCGCACGCGTACTGCTCGCTGGCGGCGCGAGAGCTGCGGCGGCCGCCTGTGGGGCGAGCGGGGTCTATGAGGAGAGAGAAAGAGGGACTCACGGAAGGGGAAGAGAAGCTGGACTGTCTCACACCGAAAAGTAGCAACAGTGTAGGAAGGTGGGAAGGATGAGGTGCCCGCGCGTCCCTGACGCCTCACGCCCCGATTCGTACACGCTGGCTCTCCAGAGAGGGGGGAGAGGGGGCCAGGGGGCGGGGCTCGCGGGGCGGAGCGAGCGCGTCGCGCGCCGCCCGGAAAGCGTAAGCGCGAGCCCGCGGGGGTGGCTTTCGGGGCCGGCTCCGCGAGGGCGGAGCTCCAGCTCTTGGGGGAGGCATAAGCTGGCGAGGTCTTGTAGTGAAATGACTTTTGGTTAACAATTAATCTTTTATGATTGTTGAGTTTTACTGGGGCCTCTCTTTTGCTATCATGGAAACGGTCCCGTAAGGGGGGAAAAAATAAATGAATTGCGGAATTGCCACTCCATCCCGGACTGCTCTCGCCTGGGTAGGAGGGGGGCGGGGCAACGTTCTCCTCGCTCCTCACCCGGGTGGGGCGCGCGCCTGGGGGCGGGGCGAGGCGGGGCACGCCTGGCGGGAGTTCGCGTCTCCCAGCGCCCGCGCGCCTCTAGGCCAGGGGCGGGCCTGCGGTGAAAACGTGGGAAAGGCGTGAGTTGTTGGCGGACGGGCTGGGGACCGCATCTTTGGCGTCTGTTATTATCTGTGGAGGCATCTTAAATTTGCTGAGCGGGTACGGAAAAAACGAAGTTAAATGGAAAGTGTCATGAGAGAACCGACGCGGCCTGGTGTAGCTGGGAGTTCTGTCCTAGCCGCTGCGAAGAAGCGGGGATGAGCAAGTGGCGGGTTTGCCTTGCTCCCCGCCTGTTTTCACAGCGCGGCCCTGAAGCCATTTGCTTCTGCTCGGAGAAGTGAATTTCCCGGCGCGGTCCGTGAGGAGCGGGATGGTGTTTCCAGGCCCACCCACCCCCAACTCCGCCTCGCGGCGGCCCCGGAACTGGGGCCTGCCCCGCGGGCTACGAGGCGTTGCTGTGGCGGTAGCCATGGGGACCCGGGGCTGTCTGGCGCTCCACATAGGCACGTTAGCTCAGATTCACGCCACGACTGCAAAAATAACACGGAAATGCTGAACTATAGCGCCTTGTTTTGGTATAAGTTTTAGGTGACCCGGACTCTAGCAGTAGCTGAGAACATATAATCCTTTTTAGTCTTAGCGCTCGAATAGTTAAAATGAGGACTACTTGTTCTGAGAAGAAGGTGGTTCCTGATATGGTATTAAAAATCAGAGTCCTGAGTTAACTTTAGGGATTGAACAATGATTTTTAGAAGACACTAGTAACTGGCATGAATAGATCAACTCTATAGGGGCTTAATGAGAGACATTAATTCTCTATATTGTTCTCAACAGTTACTTGATTGTAAAAAGCACAGCCATCCTCTTGAGAAGTACTGTTGAGTTAATATTTTGTCCTTCCTGATATAAGAATTCAAACTTTAAAAAAACCTTTCGACAATTAGTAAGTATATTCAACATAGAGGTGATTTTTAAGTGATACATTGAATACAGACAAATTGGAAGATTTAGTCTTCAGAGTCTTACATAAAGTGATTAAGAAATTTGGCTGCTGCTAAGGACTTTCTGCCACCTTTGCAGTAATTTTATTTAACTTGCCTTCAGGCATCCCAAAACTCCATACAATGTGAAGTTACGAGCAAAATATCAAATGAGGATTTTCTAAGAAAAGCGTTTGGTGTGATTAGTCTGGAGATGTCAACTCTGCTGCTGCTGCTGCTGCTACTGCTGAATTGTAAACTCGGCAAGTCATTACTAAACTGCAAATTGCCTGTCCCTAATATCTTCTTACCTGTCCTCTAGATGTGTTTGATTAATACTAGATAATTTATGTGGAAATGCTTTAAAACAATAACAGCACTACATACATTTTTATATTTATAGCTAGAATGAATGATTCCATTAGCATTCTTGATGGTAAACTGATTAAGCTGAGAGAATTGGAGCATAGTTAGAGACTATTTAGGTGACTAGTAACAGGATTTAAGAGGTATTGCTTCTATGTATGGAAAAGATCTTTGGAGTTCTAAAACGATTCTGTCTCCAAATCCTTGGATTTCTAAGGCATCATCTGAAGAAAGGATGTAGAAAAGGTTACTAGTCTATACAAGTTGAATTTTGAAAAATATTTACTTTGTCCCTAAATATTTTGCATTTGTTTAAAAGCCCTGATACTTTCAGTTACGTTTTCCAGGCTTTTATCAAAAAAGATAGTGTTCAAGAATTTAATACATATTTAAATATATTTTTAAAAAGGCTTACAGCTTTAAGAGAAACAGTGTTCTAAGAACTATATATTAGGGTTTGGAGAAAGATCAGTAAAGTGAATGTTAAAGTATATTACCCACCTGTCCTATAAATTACAGGATGCTTTTGGCTAATGGATTACAAACTCAAATCCAAAGCTCTTCCCCATAAGTTTAAATAATGGCAAATAATGTAATTTCCAGTGCATCATAAAATGTTATTTTACAATAACACTCTTTTAATTCTGTACCACGGAATTAAATATAGTATTTTGATATCCATCATCTATTTTTCAAAAGTGAACTAACACTTTGAATGTCTAAGTATTACATTGTATTGCTGTTCTATCCTTTAAAGTAGTGGTTTTCAGGGACTATTGCCTCCCTCTTGGGGGACATTTGACCATATCTGGACACATTTTTGGTGCCCTAGCTAGGAGTAGGGGCTACTGGGTTTCTAGTGGGAGGAGGCCAGGGATATTGCAGAACATCCTACATTGCACAAAGCAACCCTCAACAACAAAAATTAATCAGCCCAAAATGTCAATAGTGGTATGCTACTGAGAAACCCAGACCTACAGATTCTACTCTTACGTAGTATGGTTTTAGGCATAAAAGTCTTACTGGTTATCATTCTTTGCTGCAGAAAAAAAAGGTATGTGTGTATTAGTATTGACTGCATATCTTGTCATAATGTTCTAAATGTTAAGTCAATCCAGGTAAGTTTTTTTTTTTTTTATCATTACAACTATTATTAGTATACAGTTGGTCAACCTATAAATATTATAATTTTGAATAATTATGAAAAGTAATACTTTATTGAAATGTATTTCTTGGTGAGATTGGGCTTTTTATCATTTAGCTTAAGTTTTCATGGATAAATATTATTTATTGCTAGCATCTGACAGAGCTCAACATCAGTTCTTTTTCTTTTCATTTTCAGAGATGTAAAGGCTAAAACATCTTGTTCTTTTAAGTTGAGAGGAATAAAAAGAATGTTAATATAGCAGTGTTGTTCAATTCCTTTCATTCCTGTTCAGTTATATGCCAAAAATCATGGCATATCATAATGCCGGTGGCCTCTCAGAGTATTCTCAATGACATATCAATTAGGTTCTTCAGTTTAATTTGATTTAGAATTAAAGCATTAGGATCCCAACTTTGAAAATGATACCTTACCTAGTTATTAATTTTCTCAATATTGACTTTTAGGTGCCCTGGGCAGTTATGTCCTGGAACAATGCACCATAGTGAGATTCAGGATAGATAAGAGGTGTTTATTTCCTTTGTAAAGGCCAAAAGGGCAATTCTCTGTGTACTGAAGTACCTCAAATATTATTTGATTTAAGTGGTTGTTTATTAGTAGTTATTGGATGGGTGGATGAATAAACAGTTGAAGGAACAATTGACGACTAAATATTGTAATAATCCAAGCTAGAAATAATGGTTGATAGCGAGGAAGCTGGTGGGAACACTCTGGATATATTCTGAAGACAGACTTAACATAATTTACTCAAGGTTTGGATGTGAGAGAAGGAGAAGCATCAGCTATCACTGTGTGGTTTTTATCCTAAACTACTAGAAGATTCACTCTTTGCTGAGATGGGGGATACTGAGAAGAAAAAAATGAGGCAGCTAGAAATACACTTCCCCTTGTCCATTTTCTTTAGTGCCATGTTTGTGTTTCTAAGTTTAAGGTAGTTATTGAAACCTATAGTTATCCATCAAAATATAAATAATCTTATATATTACTCTCAGTCCAATTAAGACATCCCACAAAATGATGGAGTCTTTTCCTTTGTTTCTAACTCCATTGCCTAAAATTCAAACACTTGACAATGTTAATTGTAACTCTTTACTAAGTAATGTTAATAATCTGATTTGTGTATACTAGATTACCTTGAGGACAGCTTTTGTATTTGAAAGCTGTTCAGTGTTTTATTTTTATTTATTTATTTTAAACACATTTTATTGTATTTTAAATCAATAACTCTACACAGATATTTTTTAGGGCAGGTTCAATAGCAAACATTTGGCTTCATTGGATGTATAAAACTCATAAACACCCAAATTATGATTTTGTTGTGATAATGGAATTATATAGTTTTCTGACTTGTGCAGAACAATGCAACTTAGCTCAAATGCAACGGCAACCTGTAATTCATGATTTATATTAATTCAAATTAACATGCTGTGTTATCAGCTAGGCTGACCCGGAGGCACGTTTTTGTCTTAGTAAATTTTTAATACTTACGGGTTTTTTTCGTTTGTTTCAGCAAAGAAAATAATACATGCAAAAATAGAAAAATTAACACCATTTCAACGACAGGTTACTTTCGTACCCAGTTGTTAAGATCTTTTGAAAAGTCAACCCAAAATGTGTGACCTGTGTAAATTAACATTATTATTACCTATTTTATGGGTTGACAAACATACTGAAAATGCCCCTTACTCAGTTTTACCCAAGTTCAAGATTCTGAGGGTTCTCAGAGTCCAGTGGATGAGACAGATACATACATAACAGCTCTATTACATGTCTGTGATAAATGTTGAAGTATAAGCAAATATTGAAGGAGCATAAACAAGTTAGAAATTGCTGTAGTTACCAGCATTATATTTGCATTGATAGCTCTCAGGAGAGGAAGTTGTGTGCACTATGATAATTTTGCTTCTTTCTCCTTTGACAGCCTGTTTTCTTCTTAAGCCTTGCATCCTATGCCTCTTGCCTCTCCGAATCTAATGGCTTGTGCAGATGATGTTCCTGCCACCTCTGGTGGATGATGACAGCTGCAGCCCACTGCTCTGGCTAAGCGAGCATGCCAGAAAGCTTGGAGAACCTCAGCTGCCCTTTACAGAGCAAAAGTATCCTCTTGAGTAGCTAAAGCTCGGACTTCTAAGTAAGGTATCTTTACCAAGATCCCTTTATGGAAACCACATGTAAACGGCCATAGTCTTCAGCCTTTTGGCTCTGCCATTTGTAAAGATGAGCCACAGCTGAAGAAGGCCACATATGTTTTGTACTTGGGTATCAAACATAATATGTATTTAGTGTTCAAAATTATATGGTTCAGATGGGGGTTTTTTGTTTGTTTTTTTCCTTACAAAAGGGCTTATAAACCCTGTGGGTAAATAATTAAGAATTCCCATTTTGGGGAACTAAAGATTCTGGCCACCAGTTCTAACATGTAGGATATGTGTGTGTGTATGTGTGGATGGAAGGGTGGTTCCCCACATCAACATGGAATTCTCCCAACACCGGCTGCGTATCCGACAAAATTTAACTCAATTCTGACATTATCTACCTGGAGATAGAATCAGATTCCACAGGTTAAGGGCTTAGTCTCCGAAGACTGCCCTCTATTTTACAAGTGGTTACCTGTACTTCTGAATGACCAGCTATAAATCAGAAGTTCCCATGACCCCCTCTTTGGGTTACAGGTTAAGGGTTCAGTCCTACAAGACTGTCTCTGTTCCCACTTCAGATGCCAGTAGCATCTGAACCAGATGCCAGGTTATCATCTCTGCTTCTTTTACATACTCTCTTTTCAGGTTTGATTAATTTGTTAGAATGGCTCACAGAACTCAGAGAAGCATTTTATTCACTAGATTACTGATTTATTATAAAAAGATATAACTCAGGAACAGTCAGATGGAAGAGATGCATTGGGCAAAGTATGGAAAAGGGCTAGAGCTTCCATGCGCTCCCCAAGTGTGCTACTCTCCCTTGACCATGTGTTCACCAACCTGGAATTTCTCTGAACATCTTTTTGGGGTTTTATAGAAGCTTTATTACATAGGTATGATTAATTCAATCAACTGGCCCTTGGTGACTGATTCAGCCTCCAGCCCCTCTCCCCTCTCCCTTCCCTCTTCTCTCTTTTCATCAAGGGATGGGACTAAAAGTTCCAACCCTCTATTCCTGGTTGGTCCCTTGGCAACCAGCCTCCATCCTTCCGTGTTTTTCAAAAGTCATCCATTAACATAAACCCAGTTGTGGTAGAAAGAGGCTTGTTATGAATAGCAAGAGTCATTTTACCTTTATGGCTTTGAAGTGCTTTCAGGAACTGAGGACAAAAGATGAAATATTATAACAAAAGATGCTTTCATTGTTCTTATGCTCAGAAATTCCAAGGTTTTGGGGACCTGTGAGCCAAGAACCATGGATGAAGACAAAATATATATTTATTATAAATCACACTATCACAGGAACTAATTGTAGAGTTGTCCTGTCATCCAGTGTGGTCCATTGAACTATAAGTTCACAACAGATTTACCATCTTCGAAATATTACTGATTCACTGGTCTGTCACTTTGACAGACCATGTACCACTTTCTATCCTTGTGCTACCATCTACCACTGTAGAAAGTAGACTGCTATATGGGCCTTTTCCTTTTTTTTTCCCCCCTGAGGAAATAGTAAAGCTTTAGTTATTTTTTTTAAGAAGCCAGGAATTAAGAATTGAAATCACAGAACTAATACATGTCTTTATTATAAGTTTCCTTGAAGATTTGCCTGATACTTAGAAAGTAGAACTTGAATATTTATAGATAAATAAAAAATATTGTGTGCTGAGCTAATCTAAAGATAACAAGACCATTATTAGAACTTGTTGACAAATTGAAAGTAGCAACTTAGTAGATTAAATGGCAATTTCATAATAATTTGTATTTTTATAGATGTTATATCATTCTAAGGTAAAATAGCATCGAATTGCAGTTATGAGTTTGCAGACTCAGGAGTAAATATAGTAATTGAAGTTCTAGAACTTGTTTAAAAACAGGCTTTAAACTCTATATAAGGGTAGGTTTTATTTTTTTATTAGGTTTTAATTCACAAGTCTTTAAGACACACGTACTTAATTTTGAACTGTATGTGATGAAAGACAATTGAAAAAAAACAGTTATGTAATCTCCAATATCAGGAAAGAAAGAAAAGAAAGTTCAGTGTTAAAGTCTCAAATACCAAAGAGATGACCAATAGTAAATAGTAAAAACTTTCCTATAAAAATCATTAAATTATAACATGCCTGTTTATTCACTTTTTGGAATATATGTTTCTACCAAAATGACTACCAGTGAATTACACTTCTTACATTGTTTTTCTCTTAAAACTGGAAATAACTGTGAAGGAAATTTCAGGGAAAATATTTTAAAAATTTTATTTTAAGAATTACTTTCAAATTCCACAAATCTTTTTAAAAGCCATATTTGAAGAGAAATATTTTTCTAATAAAAGATTAGCCTGTCTTTTTTATATTTGTTGCTTGTATATAGACATAAAGTATTTTTGTTTACTGTCTTTATATTGGCAACAATGCTACATTTCTTATTAATTCTGATAGTTTGTAGATTCTTTGGATTTTTTTACACACACCATTTAAAAAATAAGTTTTAGGAAAAATCTAAAGAAAATAAGATGGACAACAACTCTATACCGAAAATTACAAATCATTGAGAGATAAAAAAGATCTAAATAAATGGAGATAGTGATATATCATGTTCAAGGGCTAGTAGATTTAATATTGTAAAGATGTCAGATGTAAAGATGTTAATTTATAATTCACCCCTGTCAAAATTCCAACAGTTTTTTAAATTAAATTGACAAGCTGAAAACTCATACAGATACAAAGAGCCAGGAATAACCAAGTTATTCTTGGTGAAGAAAAAGCTGGAGGACTGAGTAAATACAAACAATAAAAACACATGCACAGGTGGTCAGCTGATACAGGACAATCTTGACCTGTGTTTTCACATGCCAAATACCAAAATCAGTTCTAAAGGAATTAAAAACTGAATGTGAATGATAAAATACTAAAGTTTTCAAAGGTAACAGGTGAACATCTGCATGATCTTTGATAGGCTGTGATTCAGGAAATCCCTAAGACCACCCCAAGGTTCAATAATTGACTAGAAAAACGGAACTCAGCAAAGCTGGTATACTCATGGTTACAGTTTACTATAGTGAAAGAATACAGATTAAAATCAGCAACAGGAAACTGTGCAAGGGCAGGGTGCAGGAGAGACCAGGCACAGAGAGCTTCCAGTGGCATTATGTGAACAATGCTTGTTTCTCCCAACAGTGATGTGTGGCAATGCCCCCAGAGTGTTGTCAACCAGGGAAGCTCAACCAAGCCTTGGTATCCAGGGTTTTTATTGGGATTCAGTCACATAGTCATGGCTCTCGTCCCACATTGCTAATCTTGGTCTCCAAGCTCTTCCAAAAGTCAATGTGATACCACATGGGCCACCATAGATCCTATTGTTAGTATAGCCTATTTAGCATGGTTTAAGGCCCCAAGTGAACAAAGACATTTTTGAGGCAAGACATTCCAGGGGCTTACGGGTTACCTCCCAGGAGCCAGGGATAAGGGCCATATCTTTCTTTGGACAAGATTAATCTTTTGCTACAAATAGGTAAAGAGTTCTTAAACAGGAAATACCAAAAACTCTAGACATAAAGATAAAATGATAAATCGGTCTATATTAAGAACTTTTGTTCATTCAGAGAATGATTAACTCGGAGTAGGAGAAAGTATCTCCAATACATATATTTGACAAAGACGTACCTAGATTTTGTAAAGAACTTGTAGAAATCAATAAGAAAAAAACCCAGTGATGGTGGGGGGTAGGGGGACAAGCAAAAGACTTAAGAAACCACTTTAAAAAAGATAAACCTCACCTTTATTAGTTACCAGCCTAACAAATTAAAGTCATAATATGACACCACTATGTACCTAGCCAAAATGAATAAAATGAAAAAGATAGACAATACTAGACTTAGCAAAAATGTGGAGCAATCATACCTCTTATACAATGCTGGTGGGAATGTCAGTTGGTACTTTGGAAAACTGTTTGGCAGTATCTACTAAAGGTGAACATATGCATACCCGATGACCTAGCAGTTTTATTTCTAAATATATACCCAAGGGAAAACTCATGCATTCATTCACCAACAGACATACACTAGAATATTCATTGCAACACTCTAATAGCAAAAAACTGAAGAATATTCAAATGTTCATTAACAAAGCATAGATAAATTGTGGTATATTCACATGGTGGAATATGATATAGCAATGAGAATTAAGAATCTACAACTATGCAAAACAATATGGATGAATTTCACAAAACGTGGAAGAAAAACCAGACAAGGTAGTGCATTCTGTATTATTGCGCTTATATAAAATACAAAATTCAAAATTAGGAATCGGTTTGTTATTCTTAAGCAATACAAAAGGCATATAGTGACGGGATGGTGCACAAGAAAAGTTCCAACAACAATTGTTCAAGGAAAAAGGACAACAATAATATACATGGCAATGCAAATCCAAAGAGAAAAAGATACTTTTTCAAGGAAGCAAAAAAGTGCAGAAACCTGATACCTAGATACATTTCAATTTACAAAAAAAATGCTTAGCTTCTCTGTCTAAGGTACTTATATTCAAAATATCTGAAGTTTTTCCAGGAATAAGTAAATACGTGATTTGCATTTGCCTAATGGACAATTCTTAAAGAGACAAAGGTAATTAAGTTCTTAAGAGGCAGACATAACTTCTAAATGATTTTTTATGGTCTGTACTCATCAAGGTTTCAAAAGCAGTGTGCCACCTTTTTGCACAAATATGGTATGATAAAATATTTTATCATTGTCCCTGGTTCCTGACACAAAGCTCCTAAGACGTTTGGAGTTCCCTTAGTGATAAGGCAGGCCTCTAGTAGCTTCAAGATGAGGGCTGGTTACCGGAAAGACCAAACCATGATTAAAAACTGGGAACTTTCAGGCTCACGCCTAAATTCCAGAAAGGGGAGAGGGACTGGAGATGGCATTAATCACCAATGAAGGGATAATTTAATCAGCCATGTCTGTGTAATAATAACTCCATAAAAAACCCTAAATGATGTGGTTCGGCGTTACCAATTGAACTCATTTAAGGTGCTAAGTGGATAGTGCACTCGGGGAGGGGTGGAAGCTACACACCATAAGCCACCCCTATATCTTGCCCTATGCATCTCTTCCATTTGATTGTTCCTGAATTATGTCTTTATATTAAACCAGTAATCACGAGTAAAATGCTTTCCTGAGTTCTGCGAGTTGTTCTAGTTGAGTTACTAAACATAGAGAGGCAGAGGAATTCATGAATAATTTAGTGTGCTGAGCAGAAATGTAGGTACCCTTCGCACTCTATTTCCCTAGCTTCTGAAGTGGGCACAGTCTTGAGGGACTAAGCTCTGAAACTTGAGGAGCCTCATGCTAACTCTTAAGAGTTGCTGCCAGAATTGAACTGAATTGAATTGTTAGACACCTAGTTGGTATAAGAATTAGTTGATGGGAAATAAAAAACTCTCAACAGATACTTCTTTTTACAATGACAGTTGTTATGGTCTGAATTGTGACTCTCCCCACCCCCCACTCATATGTTGAAATCTTTACCCCTAGCACTTCAGAATGTAACCCTATTTGGAGATAAGTTCTGTAGAGACATGATTAAGCTAAAATGAGACCATTAGGGTGGATCCTAATCCAGTCTGAATGGTGTCCTCATAAAAAGAGGAAATTTGGATGTATAAGCAGACACCAGAGGTGTGTACACACGGAGAAACGACCGTGTGAAGAGAGAGCAAATGTGCAGCCATCTACAAGCCAAGGAAAAGGCCTCAAGAGGAAATCAACACTGCTGGCACATTAATCTTAGACTTTCAGCCTCCAGAACTTTAAGAAAATAAATTTCTGCTGTTTAAGCCACCAGTTTGTGCTATTTTGTTATGGCAGCTCTAGCAAATTAACACAACAATTTATTTTTCTCTGATTTTACATGCTTATTTCAGACCAGAGGTTTTAGCCTGGAAATTTAGGAGTGCATTAACTAGTATCTCTGTCTGACGCTATCCCAACCTAAAGATTTGAATCATAATTTTCATACTTAAAAACAACACATGAATCATACATCAGCAGTATCAAAATCAAGTGGAGGACTATCTGAAAGCACAGAACAAAAACTGGAACAGATGGAAAGTATAAAAGAAAAGATCAGAGAACTGAAGGACATACAGAAGACTCAATAGTGAATAACACAGGAGTTCCAAAAGGAATAAAGATGGGATAACATCAATAATTAAATATTTTGTAGAAAAAAAATGTCTTGAATTGGAGAAAGATATTTGTCTACAGAATAAAAGAGCTCAGGCAGGATTGATGAAGAAAAACACTGTTGTGGAAAATAAGGCCATAGGCTCAAAACTAAAATAAAAACTTTGTTCTTTACTAAGAATGACATGGCAGAAAAGGAGGGGAGTTCCCATCAGTTATTGCAGAGCAATCATACCCGATTTCTTAATACATTAAAATTATCATGGTTTGCTTCTACACAATAGTGCAATCACATTCCAATTCCAAGATTTACATTATAGTCAACAAGGAAGACAGGACCTCAGTGACCATTAATGAGAAAGGAAATACCAGCAGTCACAAATCAGCAGTTACCTGAAAGAGATGCCAGTATCATACAATGAAAAGATGTCATGGCAACTATTATTAATATCTCAAGGACCTATCATTTTGTTGAGATTTCAGCTTTTTCCACATACTGATTTAATACTGTCTTATTATGGACATGTTAGAAATAATCTGGTTTAATTTCTGAGTCCAGAGGATAAAGAAAAAAAAAGGAAAATTCACTAATGGAGGAAGACTAATCATGAAAGAAAAAGAATCAGACAGGAGCCAACTCTTAACTTAAAATATTAGAAGTTAGAAAGTTTACTGAGGAAATAGTACAGGAAAGGTCTGTAATCAAACAGCAAAAAAAAAAAAAATACCTCAAGACATGGGAAGATAGAGTAAATGAAAGAATGATGAGCTCTGACACATCTGTTACCTAAGGAGATATCTAAACAGATGCAGAGTGACTGAGTATTTGTAATATAAATACTAACTGGTGCTTCTTGAAACAAAAGTGGCATACTGCATAGGAATCCTGATAATAGACTCTAAAGGCAATTAAAATACATCAACAAATCCTAGGAGTTGGTGGGTGGGGAGAGGAGAAGTAAAAGTGTTCTAAAGGGCTCATCCAGAGAAGGAACAGAGCACCCAGCAAACAGAAATAGTTGGTATCTTATTTGCATATAACCCTTACTTTCCCATATGGATTTCACTTTGTATGAAAATATAATCACCAGTTGCATGAAAAAGTGCAATAGAATTTCATAATTAAAAAGAGGAAAAGATAAGTAATAGAAATGATCAAACAGGAAAACTAAATAAGGGAAATACTTAAAATAAGGAAATATTTTTAAAAATGTGAACAAAGTAGGGTGAAAGGAATAAAACATGAATGATTAATTTCCCCAATGTATAAAACAGCTTCTCGGATTGGGTTGAAAATAACAAAACCTATAAATATACTCCTTAAGAAAAAGTTTAAACAAAGTAGTGAAGAAATGTTGAAAATTTAAAAATGGCATAAGAGATAAGTAATTGCATATAAAAAATGGAGGAAAGACAACAATATCAGATAAAATGAATTAAGATTAAAAGTTCTAAATAAGATAAAGACTATGCAATGACAAAAGGCACAGTTTACAAAGAGCATATAACAGTTATAAGCCAGTTTTTAAGGTATTATTGCTCAGCTTCAAATTTACTGTTCTATATTTTGCTTTGTAATGCTAGAATTAGAACTCTGAAAATTGCATTTCTGATTTGTCAGTTTGCTCCCTGTTGAGCTCTATCAATAGGGGGCAATAAAGGGTTATCACAAGATAGAAGATGAAAGAAACTGTTCTTTTTCTTACCATTTGTATCTTGTTCCTATTAGCATCACCCTAAAAAAGCTTTACTTTGCAGTGACATTTCCGTATAGTAGCAGCAGTTGACTCTAGTTTGTGGTTTTCTGAACACCATGTTATTGTACTACTTCAGGTAAACCAACATTAATGGTCTACCAGCTTCTCTTAGGGTTGGACCCCAATCCCAGCAGTCCACTCATCTGAACTCAGAAATGCCAGCATCAACCAGGTGTACTGCTTGGTACACCCTTCTTTGGCATCTCAGCTCTAGATATTGTCATTGCTTCCTGCAGTTTCTAGCTCTGTGATATTCAAGGGTTCTTGTCATGCCTTTTGGTTCTTTAGTATCTAATTTTTTATATTAAATTATCTCATTTAAATAGCTCAGATTTTGAGAAGATGGTCATGGAGATGATACCATAGATTTGAAATTTTTTGAATTCCCACATAAAAACAGACATTACAATTATAACATCATATTATAAAGCCAGCAACAAACAATATTTACAAACAAATAAGATAACAGTGTATCCTCAAGCTTCAAAAAACAAGCAGGTGGAGAGAAGCCATCAGTATACATGAGACCTGTATCTTCTGGGTGTCTATGTAGGGAAAAGCAGGGAGAAGTAATGGGGTATTTGATGGACCTGAGGACAGAAGAGCCCCATGTAAACTATAAAGTATTCACTGGAAATCATGGCAATTCATTTTGAGAACAGTAGCTAAAACTGGAAGAGGGTTAGCATATTTAAAGGAAGAGACTTAAAAACAACAAAATGAAGAGATAAAAGGGATTTGAGAGAAAATGACAAATACTGAAGATATAAAAAGATTTGACATATGGAAATGGTAGTTCATAAAAAAAGGGAAATCTAGGTAATAGAACAAATATTAAAAACTTGCTGAAAGTATTACTATAAAATATGCGTTAAAAGAGCACACTATTACCTGATAATATCAACCCAGAACAACCAAGACCAAGACTTTTTCTAATAAAATGGACTTAAACAGAAAAAAAATTCCTTTGGGAATCTAGGGGAAAGAGCACATATTCAGTAAGGGCATCAAAATGATATTACCATGAGATTTTTTTTTTTTAACATAAATGCTCTGTGGGCGCCTGGGTGGCTCAGTTGGTTAAGCGACTGCCTTCAGCTCAGGTCATGATCCTGGAGTCCCGGGATCGAGTCCCGCATCGGGCTACCTGCTCAGCAGGGAGTCTGCTTCTCCCTCTCCCGCTCCCCCCTCTTGTGCTCTTTCTCTCTCTCACTCTCTCTCTCAAATAAATAAAATCTTAAAAAAAAAAAAACACATAAATGCTCTATGCCAAAAAAATAGAGTAACATATTTAAAATACTTAATGTGACAAGGCATAAATGGGATAAAGCAAATGAGTAATTATGATATATTCTAAATCTATTATTTTGTGTGGCCTCGAGAACCAGGATTCTCAGTGTGGAAGAAACAAAGTACAGATGTAAAATTAAAAAGGTTATACAAAAACCCTGTAGTTCTGAATTTGTAAAATCCTAGAAAAAAAAATTACCAACCAGTAGCAAATAGTGGCTTTAGTTTCCGATTATTGTTTGGACATAACATTTTTTTTTTTAAAGGAAACCGTGGCTGCTTCAAGAAATTACTGATTCCAGGTTTATAGCAGAAAATGTATTAGAACATCTTAAAATACTGCATGTCAGAGAAACAAAGATGACAAGGATCATGTCAGAAGGATTCAGAAGTCAAATTGAGGCCCTCATTGGCAATAGATGTATAAAAATCACAATGGGATGAAACTAATATGTTTAATTTTGCGATTTCATAATAACATTAAACAGTATTTTTTAAAGACTTCATTGGTCACTGTGACAGGTCTCTAAAGATATTCAGTTCTTACCATTTTTACTATATGTGGAAAAAGGGGCTTTGCAGATGTGATTAAGTTAAAGATCTTGAGATGGGGAGGTCCTCAACTGTCCAGGGGACTCTTAAATATAATGACAAGTATCATTATAAGGGAGGCAGAGAGAGATTTGACTACCGACAGAGAAGACCATGTGGTGGAAACAGTCCAGAGGAAGAAGACTGAGGTAGGGCCATGAGTAAAGGAATGCAAGAAATACAGCTTTAATCTCTGGAAAAGAAAGGGATTCTCCACTAGAGCCTTTGGAGTGAGTGTGGCCCTGCTGAAACCTTGATTTTAGCCCCAAAAGACTCATTTCAGACTTATGGCCTTTGGAACTATTAAGAGAATAAATAGATGTTGTTTTAAGGCACCAAGTTTGTGGTTGTTAAAGCAAAGAAAACTAATACAGTCACAAATTATCTTAAAACATAAATAAAAGAAGCAAGCATTCATTTCACCTTTCCTAAATGAACCATACCACTTGATAAGTAGTAAATGAGGGAGTGTCTTATTAACTTTTTCCAGCTAATAAATAAAAACATTAGGATATCACTATTTTATAAATAACCAATGAATTAATTAATTTAGACATTGAGCACAAATGGCTGCTAACATCAAAACTGAGTGAAAACAAATTACCTATGCCTTCAGATGAGAGATTATAGTCTTACCAAAGGGATAAAAAATATAGTTTTGTCAAGCTTCTAGATCCTGAAGACAGTTTGTAGGAAATAGAAAAAAAATAGAACATTTTGAATTATACCATGAGTATGTAATCAGAAAAATCCAGATTATTAGAAACCAGACAGGACAAACATCTCACTTCTTCAACAGATAAATAGTAAAGGAAGGGATGGCAGGAACACCTGTACATAAAAGGAGACTTAAAAGACAATTCAAGTTAAAAATGGGTAAAACTAAACTATAGTGTCTAGGGATGTCCATAACGACAACAAGGAAATGAGTATCATACAAGTTGGGATAGTGGATATGGGTGGGACGGGGCTGTCAGTGGGAAAGGGCACACAGAGAGGCTTCTAGGATGGTTAACCAATTTCTCTTTCTTGGCCAGGGTGGTGGTTATAAGGGTATTATCTTAGACCATTCAGGCAGCTATAACAAAATACTACACACTGGGTAGCGTATAAACAACATAAATTTATTTTTCACAGTTCTGGAGCCTGGAAGTCTTAAGATCGTAACTGGCATGCCGGTATGAGGGCCTTCCTCCCAGTCACAGACTTCTTGTATCATCAGTAAGCAGAAGGGGCCAGGGAGCTCTCTGGAACCTCTTATAAGAGCACTAATCCAGAGTCCCACCTATGGATACCATCACCTTTGGGGGTTAGGATTTCAACATACGAATTTTGGAGGAGGGGAACACAAACATTGAGAACATAGCAGGTATTTAACTTTATAGTAATTCACTAAGCCACATTTTCTTTTGCATGTTTTTCTATAATTTCATAATAAAAAGACAAAAAAAAATAGTAGTAAGTATTACACTAGTGTTCCCACCATAAACAACTAAAAAAATTGGACAAAATGTAGGAAAGAACTGTTTTCAGACTTTGGAAAACAGTACAAGAAGGTGATCTTAAAGAGAAGGGAAACAAATGAAATGAGTTATTCAATCATTCTACTTCTCTAAATGGAGGCAGTTTACAGACTGGAAAGTAGGAAGGGAGAGCATGAACAGGCTTGGGAAATATTTGAGTTTAGAGCAGCCAGAATGGAGAACATTGTTGAGCAATCAAGGCATTCAGTAGAGATCCCCAAGTGGTCTTACTTAGTAACAGGGCTAGATTATGACCATATTAAGAATTCTATCATCACATGAACAAAGCTTTTTTAAAAAACTTGCATAGATGAAATAACCATGCCATGGGGAAACTCAGCATTCTTTAAAGAAAGATTAAAAATCCAGAGTCAGCAACATAAAAATCATATTCAGTGTTGGATCCAAAATTACTACACATGCAGGGAAAAGTGACTAATTGAAGTGCAATTAATTAATAGAAATAAACCCATAAATATAATAGATAATGAGATTAGCAGACACATTCTTTAAAATAGTAATTATAAATATTTTGAAAGATTTAGAGGAAAACATGAAAATGAGAGGAATGGAAGATACGAAAAAACTAAAATGAAAGATTTAGATCTAAAAAATGTATCCAAATAAAAACAAAACCCAAAAATAATAAATGAGCTTAATAGCTAACTGTACACTAAAATAAAAGATAAATGAACTGAAGATATAGCAAACAACCACAAACTGTTCAAACTAAAGGACAAAGAGCAAAAGGGCTGAAAGTAAATGAACACATTGATCCTTGTGACTGTGCGACAGTATCAAATAATCTAAGTATAGATGATGTTGGGGGGGGAAGGCGCAGAAAATTTTTTAATGAAATGACAATCAAATATTTTTCAAATTTGAAGAAAGTTATATATGCATAACAGCTTGAAGTCCAGTGAGTCCCTAGCAGAGTAAACACCAAGAAAATCATACCAACAGACTTAAATTATTGAAAATTAATGACAAAGAAAAAAATTAAGTGAGTCAAAAACAAAAAAGGCATTTTACCTGTAGTGCAATTAATAAAATAAGAATTAACATTGACTTTTCATTAGAAACAATATAAGCTGGAGGGCAATGGAAAAACATTTTCAAAGGACTGAAAGAAAGAAAGTAAAGAATGTCATCTCATAATAATTAAAGGATCAATTCATCAAAAGGGCATAAAAGTCCTGAATGTGTATTCACCTAACAACTGAGTTTCAAAATGCATGAAACCAAAACTAAGAGAACTGAAAGGAAGATTACATTAATCTATAATTATGGTTCAAGCTTTCAACACTGTTCAGTAACTGGTAAAAGAAGTTGACAGCAAATCACTGTTTATAGAAGATATGAACAACAATATCATCCTGCTTAACCTAATTGAAATATAGAAAACTACATCCAACAAAAAATACATGTTCCTTTTGAGTGCATAGGAAATATTCATCAAGATTGATTATATATTGAGCCACAAAAAAAATTCCAATAAATGTAAAATACTCAGTATCATATAGCATTATTCCCTGACTACAATGAAATGAAATTTAAAAATAATAACAAAATTTATCTGTAAATAAATACCTAAATACTTGAGAATTAAACTACCCGGTTTTAAATAACCCATGATTCAATGAATAAATAACATGTTAATTTAGAAAATATGTTGAACTGAACTGAACTGAAATGAAATTATTTTTGAATTATAATGAGAATACACATCAAAACTTGTAGAGTGCAGCTAAAGTGATTCTTAGAAGGGAGTTTATAGCTTTAAGTGCTAATACTTAAAAAAAAAAAATTTAAAACTCAATGATCTAAGCTTCTATTTTAAAGAGCTGAAAGAAAAAAAAAGAAACCCAAAATAAGTAGAAGGAATGAAACAAAATAGAATTATGAATTAAAATAAAAAATAGAAAAAAATCAATTGAACAAAGAGCTAGTTCTTTGAAAAGATCAATAACATTGATAAACTTGCTAGACTGATCAGAAAAAATGAAGGAAGATTAAAGAATGTCAAAGATAGGAATGAAAAAGGATAAAACTGTATGGAGCTTATATACATTAAAAGAATAATGACCTATTTTCTGAAAAAAATTGACTACTTAAACTTGATATCATTGAAAATCTGAAAGATCAAATTAACAAAATTGGCACAGAAAAAAATATATGTGAAAAACTTCCATTAAACATAAATTTATTTTTTAAAAACTCCCCACCTCCAAAACAAAAACAAAAATATCAGTCTTGCATGATAGGACTGGTAAATTTAAGAAAATATTGAAAGAAAAGTGACACTAGTCTTATGTAGATTTGAGAAAATAGTGGGAATGGAATACTTCCAACTCATTTTAGGGGATCAACATTGTCCTAATACCCTAAAACCAGACAGAGACATTACAAGGAAATAAAATTACAGACCAATATCCCTTATGAAGGTAGATGCAAAAATTCTTATCAAGGGGCACCTGGGTGGCTCAGTCGGTTAAATGACTGCCTTCGGCTCAGGTCATGATCCCAGGGTCCTGGGATCGAGCCCCGCATCGGGATCCCTGCTCGGCGGGAAGCCTGCTTCTCCTTCTCCCACTCCCCCTGCTTGTGTTCCCTCTCTCGCTGTGTCTCTCTCTGTCCAAATGAAATAAAATCTTAAAAAAAAAAATTCTTATCAAAATATTATAAATCTAATCTAGTACTACATAAAAATAATGTATCATTACCAAGTAGTAGTTACCCCAGATATGCAAAATTGATTTAATTTTCAAAAAATACAGATATTTAACTTGAAATGGATCAGAGATCTGAGCATAAAAACTAAAACATTATGAAACTTGTAAAAGAAAACCAAGGAGAAAATCATTATAGAACTGGGGTGGACAAAGATTTTTGAGATAAAACATCAAAACTCCCATCATAAAAGCAAAAAATACTAAACTTACCACAATTAAAAACTCTTTAATTTTTTAAATGTCTTTTGTAAATTTTAATATATTATTTAATAAAATAAGGAATTAAAGTGACTGGGAGCTGGTCAAAAGGTTATTGAGAGCGTGGGCATGTGGGATCTGAGATGTAATTGTTTGAATATGTAAATTTCAGGCATCTATGAGGAGATCATCCTGACTCTGTTGACATCCTGAAGTAATGCTCAGTGCCAAGAAATCTCTTTGAACTTAAAAAATCTATTTGGCGAGGTAAGGCCACACTTCATCCCAAGGTAGAATGTGAAAGTAGCTATATGCCTTAGGACTAATTTAAAATCTATTATTCTTTTGTAAACATCATTTATTGTTTGATTTTGACTTTCCTACTCCTTTTCTCCTTTCCAGTTTCTTCTCAATTATCAGCTATTGGTTTACAGTGCTCATCCAATTTATCCTTACTGAATTGTTTTTCTTTGCTTGATACTGTAGAGTTGCTGAAAGATCCCATAGTGATAACTGCCTTTCTTTTCTTCTGTGCTTTTCACTAAGGATTGTTTTATTATCCATTTCCTAGGTGTAAACCCGTATTATAGTATGTTTTGTTTTGACACAGTTGCAGTCTCAGTTCCTTTCAGAGTGGTCTTAAGAAATGTTATTATTTTAGGTTTTGCAACAGTATTTTTATTTTATTTTTTCTAGTTTTATTGAGATGTAATTGATATATAACACTGTATAAATATAAGGTGTATAGCATAATTCAACTTACATATTTGTGAAAAGATTACCACAATAAGTTTAGTTCACTTCCATCATATCATATAGATACAAAAAAAAAAAAGAAAAAGAAAATGTTTTTTTCCTTGTGATGAGAACTCTTAGGATTTATTCTCTTAACACCTTTCAAACATACCATATAACAATGTTAACTATAGTCATCATGTACATTACATCCATAGTACTATATATCTTATAACTGAAAGTTTGTACCTTTGACCACCTTCATCCGATCCCACCCTCCCCGACCTACTGTCTCTGGTAACCACAAATCTGATCTCTTTTCTTATGAGTTTGGAGGGGGGTTTTTTGTTTGTTTTTTGTTTCTTTAGATTCCACAAATAAGTGAGATCATATGGTATTTGTCCTTTTTGTTTAACTTATTTCACTTATACTCACTTAGTATAATGTCCTCAAGGTCCACCACTGTTTCCCAAATGGCAGGATTTTGTTCTTTTTTATGGCTGAATATTCCACTGAATGTGTATGTATGTTTGTATTATGTATGTGTGTGTATATATATATGTGTGTGTTCTTTTATAAACATCTTTATCCATTCATCCATGAATGGTGGTTTCTGTGCCTTAGCTATAATAAATAATGCTACCATGAACATAGGGGTCCAGATCTTTTTGTCAGTGTTTCCATTTCCTTCAAATATATTCCCAGATGTGGAATTGCTGGAGTATATGGTAGTTCTAATTTTAAGTTTTGGAGGAAACTTCTTACTGTTTTCTGTAGCGGCTTTACCAATTTACATTCCCACCAACAGTGCACATGTTCCCTTTTTTCCACATCCTTATGAGCATTTGTTATCTCTGTTTTTGATTATGCTTTGAGGTGATACTGTGGTTTTGATTTGTATTTCCCTTTAGTGATGTTGAGCACGTTTTCATGTACCTGTTGGCCACTCATATATTTTCTTTGTCACATTTTTAATTGGATTATTTGGAGGTTTTTGCTATTGAGTTGTATGAATTCTTTATATATTTTGGATATTAGCCTCTTGTCAGATATATAGTTTGCAAATATTTTTTCCCATTTTGTAGGCTGTCTTTTCACTTTGATTAAAAATTTTTTGTTCCTTTGTTTTTGTTTTCTGTGCAGAGCTTTTTAGTGTGATGTAGACCTGCTTATTTATTTTGTACTTTGTTGCTTATGCTTTAAGTGTCATATCCAAAAAATCATTGCCAAGACCATTCAAGGAGGTTTTTTCCTGTGTGCTCTTCTAGGAATATATGGTTTCCAATCTTCAAGTCTTTAACCCATTTTGACTTCATTTTGTGAGAGGTGTAAGATAAGGGTTTAGTTTAATTTTTTTACATGGGAATATCCAATTTTTCCAGCACCATTTATTGAATAGACTGTCTTTTCTCCATTGCATATTCCTGGCTCTGTGGTCAAATATTTGTTGACTGTATACACATGGGTTTATTTCTAGGTTTCTTGATTCTGTTCCATTGGTCAGTGTGTCTGTTTTAATGCCAGTATCATAGAATTTTGATTACTATAACTTTATAATATAGCTTGAAATCAGGAAGTATGATGCCTCCTACTTTGTTCTTTTCTCAGGATAACTTGTGCTTTTTAAAACATCCCATTAAGAAAATGAAAAGGCAAGCCATAGATTGGGAGAAAATGTTATATATATATACATATATATATATGTATATATATGTATATATATGTATATATATATATCAAATTATATTTGTGTATAATTATATACATAGTATATGTAATATATATTTATAATTATATTTTATATAATTATTTTTGTATAAATAATATATAACTGGTAAATAAATGCTGAAAAAAAATTTATTATCAGTAGTCATCAGAAAAATGCAAACTGAAACTCAAATGACCAAATGACTATATACCATTTAATCCAGCCAAGATGAAAAGAACTAGAAATACCAGGTATTGGCAAGGATGTGAAACAACAGAAACTCAAACATTGCTGGTGGTATTGAAAAATTGCACACTTTAGGGGCACCTGGGTGGCTCAGTTGTTAAGCATCTACCTTTGGCTCAGGTCATGATCCCAGGGTCCTGGGATCAAGCCCCGCATCAGGCTCCCTGCTCAACAGGGAAGCCTGCTTCTCCCTCTCCCATTCCTTCTGCTTGTGTTCCCTCTCTCGCTGTGTCTCTCTCTGTCAAATAAATAAATAAAATCTTTTTAAAAAATTTCACACTTTAGAAAACTGTTTAGCAGTTTTACAACATCTTAGAAAACATTTACACAAATAAGTCAATGTCAAGAAATAGCCTAAAAATTTACCTTATTCCAAAAATGAAGAGAAAATTATATAGACATTCATCCCAGTAACAATAAGTGCTGGAAGACTATGAAACATTATTTACATTTTCCTCAGAAAAAGAAAGAACATCCTAAGAATTTAATACAAAACCAAATTATTACACAGGTTTAGGCTAACAGACATTTCAAACCTATAAAAATCATATTTTTAAATGACAAATTATATTGCTTTTAAAAAGGAAACCACTGGGGGGGGGGAAGGAAACCACTGAAATTATTATAAAGAAAATAAACAAGCTTAAAACTAAACCAAAGAAAAAACAAAAACCTGTAGCAAACATTTAAAAAGTGAAAGAAGAAGGGGCGCCTGGTTGGCTCAGTGGGTTAGGTGTCCCAACTCTTGATCTCAGCTCAGGTCTTGATCTCAGGGTTGTGAGTTCAAGCTCTGCATTGGGCTCCACACTGGGCATGGAACCTACTTAAAACAAAACAAAAAAATCCATAAAATAATTTGACAGAACTAAGTCCGAACATATCTCTCAGATGAATAAATTTATATGGAATAAACTTACTATAAAAGAGAAAACTCTTAGATTGAATCACAAAGCAAAACCCACATATAGGCTATAGATTAAAGAGATCCAATCTGATCCAGAAAGGTTGAAAATTAGTAGTTGGTATAGACATAACTGCAAGTGCCCACAAAATAAAAATAGAGGATATTTTTGCATGTTTTTCCCCAGTTTTATTGAGAAAGAATTGGCATACCTCACTGTATAAGCTTAAGGTGTACAGCATGATAGTTTGATTTACATATGTTGTAAAATGATTCCACAATAGGTTTAGTTAACATCCACCATCTCATATAGATACAATAAAAAGGAAAAGAAAAAAAACAATGTTTCCTTGTGATGAAAACTCTTAGGTTCTACTCTCTTAACAACTTTCCTACATACCATACAGCAGTGTTAATAGTCATTATGCTGTATATTGTATCTGTATTATTACTTTATATGTTAAATATAAGATATAAACATAAGATAACTGGAAGTTTGTACCTTCTGACCACCCTCTTCCAATTCCCCCTCCCACCACCCCTGCCTCTGGTAACCACAATTATGATCTCTTTCTATGAGTTTGATGTTATTCTTTTTTTTTTCCTGGATTCCATATATCAGTGAGATAATATTGAATTTGTCTTTCTCTGTCTGACTTATTTCCCTTAGCATAATGCCTTTAAGTTCCATTCATGTTGTTGCAAATGACAGGATTTCCTCATTTTTATGAATAATATTCCACTGTATATATATTTATAAAGAAGTTAATTTTATTTATATACACATATATATGTGTATATATATATATACACGCATATGTATGTGTGTGTGTATATATATATATGTATATATATATATATATATATATATATATATATATATCCCACATCTTTATCCATTCATCCATCAGTGGACACTTAGGTTTGTTTCCATTTCTTGGCTATTGTCAATAATGCTGCTATGAATATGGGGCTACAGATATCTTTTTAAGTTAGTGTGCATATTAATATGTATCAATTTTTTTCACACTAATTGTTAGATGCTTATCAAACCCATTTCCTCTTCCACATGGGGCCACTACCTTTCCCAGCCCAAACTGCAATATGGATATGGCCTGTTGACTGGATTCTGGCTAAAGTAATGTGTTGGACAGGATACACCCACTTGCAGGCCTGACAATAAAATGTTTCATGCAGTCTTCTCACTTTTCTCTTGGTTAACAATAAGCAAAAGACCCAACATAAAATTCTGAGGGGGCCATAGAACATAACTTGAACTAATTTGCTCTTTTCTAAATATCAATATATGGTTGATAGATTATACTTACTCCTCTAGAGAGTATGGCCCTCCACACCAGATGGTGACATCTTCAGGGGTGATTTCCTCATTCTGGGGCCTCTATCTACTTAAATCCCAACTATCACATATCCTTAAGCTTCAGGGGAAAGGTAATGTTGAAATATTGCTGAGAGTAGTGAAAATTAAAAACCATTTTCATTCACCTACTTTCCACCATGTAGAGGTTATGAATCATCAAAGTCTTGTACCACTATTAATATTTTCAGGTCAGTCCAACCATTTGATGAGAATGATCTCTTTCCTGTCATATCCCTTTGTCTGGATAATTTCTTTTTCTATATTGTATACTAACTCTTGACATAGGGTTATGATTTGAGGTTCTTCTGGTAGCTGATCTTTTAACTATAAACTAGTTGCCAACTCTTAGTTACCACTTTTATTGCTAAATATATCTTGTTACTATCTTCTGGAACCACTTTCAAATCTCTTCTTTAACCCATATGCAATCCTACGATTTTCTTTCATACAAAGAGGAATTTTCTCATTTTTTTTTCTCTTTAAGATGTAAAGAATTTCTGGCTATGACATTTATAGATTTTTTTGCAGATGATCTGGTGGTTGTAACTAGTGATAAAGTGTGTGTTGAATTATATCAATGTATTAAAATGTATTTGAGCAGTAAAATAGTACCACGTTTTAGATTTCAAAGTCCTATTGAACTCTAAAATCTCAGCCTTAACCAATCACTGTTGACAAAATGATGGATGTTATACTCCTTTAAAAGTTTCCTTATGAGATTCTTTAAAATTTCCCCTGCTTCCCCTATCCCATCTGTCTGGAGTGTCTGTACTTCCTTGGTCCAAATCAAATATTGCTTTAGGAGTTTGGACAATATAATGGCCTCCTTTGTCTTCTAGACCCTTGGCTAAGGTAAAGTTTAAAAGTATATCATTGAATGTTAAATCATCCTCTGTTACACTTATAAAATTGGCTCATATTCTTCGAGTCTATTTGCCGATGTTATTCCATATATAAAATCACCCTATTGTTCTCTTAAAGTGAGAAAATAAAAGGTGCTTTATTTAAAGAGCATAAACATTTTTTTCACTTAAAGATTATACTACCTGATTCAATTTTCCTTCTTGTTTCTCCTTAACTGCTTCTGAAAAACAGGAGACATAGCCTGTTAGCTAATAGTTCCTAGGAAATAGTAAATTCCTAAACAAGCGTTGGGCCTTGTTAAATGAAGAGGATTTATTAAATAGTGGTTGTATTACTTTTCTAAAACTACCATAATAAAGTATCATAAACTAGGTGGCTTATAAATAACAACAAAATCTATTGTCTCACAGTTCTGGAGGCTAGAAGTCTAAAATCAGGTGTCTGCAGGGTTATGCTCCCATTGAAGCCTATAGGGGAATCCTCCCCATCACATCATTCTAGCTTTTGGTAGTTTGCCAAAAATTTTTGTCATTCTTTGGCTTGTAGATGCATTACTCTAGTCCTCTATCTTCATGTGGTATTCTCCCTATGTCTCCTGCTGGAAGCCTCCTTTTGAAACTCAGACCTCTGGACCAGTAGAGTGTAAGGTTGTGGGTACAGGAAGCAAAAAATTTGCTGGTGGATACCAGGAGTAATAGTGAGTGATGCCACTCCCATATCCTCTAGGAGGCTATTTATGTCTAAATTAGTATTATGTATATGATGATTTTCCCTTAGCTAGGATTCACAGGTCCAGGAATCAAGGGATAGAAATGGGAATGAATCCTGTTACTGTTTGATACAACTGTTTTCCATATTCCAAAGGCTGACCAATAATAGTATTTTGCTGATTAGTGAAAATTAACTCTCTTAAAAAAAAAACTCTCAGCAGTAAATAATTACTAAAATAAATACATAATTATATATTGCTTACACTGTAAATTTTATAGGAGAATTAAGTTGCTGCTTATTTGTGTCTTATCCGAATTCTTTATAGTTTCTTTTTTATCCATTTGTCAGATGTTACTCCTTAATCTTACCATCTCAAATACCTCATTTATCCCTATCAGAGAGGGAAAAAAATAAACCCAATCACCTTAACAGCTCAAGAAAAAAGTAAACTAATACCACCAGCGAAACAAGTCAAAAAAAAGAGTCAAGATATTTGACTTTATATTCTTGAGTTTGCTATACCTTTTCACTAGCTTATCGTAGTGATGTTAGCATCATTGTCATTCACTTTGAGTTCTTGAGTACAGGATATATATTTACCAATAGGAAAGTATGTGGACGCTATGCTATGGTTTATTTACCTCTCTTTTGTGTGTAATTTTATCACTTTTGAAATATTTTTACATATATTATGTTGTTTAGACAAAAGACCTTTGAAGTACATTATTGCCTTTTTAAATAAGAAAACTAAGGTTCAAAGCAGTTAAACAATTTGTGTTCTGGCATGTAACTAGTTTAGTCGCAAATATAAAGCTCAAAATCCTTTTTTTTTCCCTACTACAACTCAGCTTTGGAAAAACTTTACAAATGGAATACTCTATGAAATATTGTAATAAAGATTATTTAATGTATTAAAATTCTTTTAACCTTTTAAAACTAATGCTACTTGTATGAATCTCATTCTAAAAAACACAATAGTTTAAAATCTAATTTTCATTCATCATTTACTTCTGTTTTTCTTAAATATTTTATTTATTTATTTATTTGAGAGCGAGAATGTGTGAGCGGGGGAGGGGGGAGAGAAGGGGGGGGGAAGGAGGGGGAAAGAATCTCAAGCAGACTTGCACTGAGCACAGAGCCCAAGGTGGGGCTCAATCTCACGACCCTGAGATCATGATTTGAGCCAAAACCAAGAGTTGGAGCCTTAACCAATTGAGCCACCCAGGTGCTCCTTTTCATCATATATATGCTTCTAAAAAATACTTCTGGATTGTTTGAATATTAAAGTATCTGATAAAACAATTTTAAGAAAAAAAAGCAGTTACAGCTGAAAATTGTTATTTCTTAATCATGAAAAGTTTTTTTAGTTATAGTCTAAGAAGACTTCATGTGTCATCCAAAATAATTTTCATAATTACTTCATGTATTTATCCCAAGGACATTTAACAAGTTGTAGGGGCAATATTTCTTTTTATATTTGTTTTCTGTAGTAAAGGATTGCAAGTCATCAGGTGCCAGTGTTTAGGTCATAGGTATAACTCCCAAAGGAAGTAATCTACTTAGAAAGGAAATGACTGCCCAGTTTGTTTAAAATGAGTCCAGTGTGTTAACTTAAGAGAGAAAAAAAGTATACCTTTATGTAGAGATGATGATCTAAATGTATATCTGCAGCCCTGACTGCTTCTCTGAGCTCCAGATATACATATCTGCCATAATGACCCTATCTACTGGGATGACCACTAGGCACTTCAAACTTAACCTGGTCCTACCAGAACTCTTGTGTCAGCCCTTTATCCCTGTCTTCGTAGAAGCTAAAATCCAAGACATTCTTATTTCCTCTTTCCTTCACATCCTATATCCAACCTATCTGCAACTGTTGGATTTACTTTCAAATTATATCCCAATCACTTCTTGAAAACTCTACTGCTACTGCCCTAGTCCAAGTTGCCATCATCTTCTCACCCTAACTACTGCAGTAGTCTGCCTGCTTTTATGAGACCATTACCCTACCACCCAGTCTCCACATGGAAGCCAGGGTGATATTTTTACAAGGTAAATTAAACCATGTCTGTTACTCCACAGCCCAGAATATGGCCCAATGTCCTTATCTTGGTTTAAGGACCTACGTAGCCTTATCTGGCCTTATCTTGTACCACTCTCTCCTTACCACTGCTGTAGCCACACTCTTTCCAGCTCTTCTTAGGAACACACCAAGCTTGTTCAGACCTCAAGGCTTTCCCACCTAGTATTTCTTTTACCTTTCACTGGAGATATTTGCATGATTCAGTCCTTCACATCATTCAGGTTCCCTGAGAAACTTTTCCTGGTTGCTCCATCTAAAATGCACCCTCCCTACTACTTAATTGCTTTTGACTCCTTGATTCATTTTCTTCATAGGCAGTGTTTATTTTTTGTTTTCACACTAAGTGTCCTTCCTGCATGAATAGGAGGTTTGTCTTTTTCATGGCTCCATCCCCAGTGCCTGGTGCAGTGCCCAGTGCTTAGACAGAAATAAGTATTTTTGAATGAATGGATGAATGCATTTATTTAAATATTCATAGTTCTAAAATTGAGGGAAAATAGTTTAATTTAAAAATGTATAATGCTAGCTTAATAAGGAGTTACATTGCTTTGGAAAAATCTTAGTTAAAATTGCAATTTGCTTCCGTGAAGAGTTGATCTGCTGAGTGACTCAACCCTTAATAGGTACGCCTGGTGGCAGATGTAGGCATTGCAAAAATAAGAACTAAAAATACATAGTCTGTCTTCATCCACAGCAGTGGTTCTCAACCTTGGTCATACATTAGAATCACCTGGGGAAGTTGTAGTCTGATAATCAGTCCAGATCCCAGAACAAGTAATTCAGAATCTTTGAGGGTTGTATTTAGGACTCTATTAACATTTAAAAAAATCTCTCCTTCTAATTATAATGGACATCCAAGATTGAAAACCACTGATCCATGAGGCAAGGGGTTTTGCAAAACTATTCCTGATGCCAACAACAGTATAGGACGTATTCTAATACCTATTGAATTAATTAATGAGTGAGTTAATGAATGAATGGGTAAGTGTAAAGGGTGTTGATAGCCAGTTGAACTGAACACCACTTGAAAACCATTCGGAGGGCTTGGTGGGTAGGGTAGGTGGATTTAGCAAATAAAAATATAGGATCCCTAGTTAAACTTGAAATTTAGATAAAGAAGGATCTTTTTTTTTTTTAAAGTAATGTATGTTTCAGATATTTCAGGGAGCATATATATACTAAAAATATGTTCATTATTTGACTGAAATTGAAATTTAAGTGGGCATCCTGTATTTTATGTAGCAACCCTACCTACTAATGAAGAAACAGTTAAGGTTCTCTTGTAATATTCAGCATGTTGTTAAAATATTTAAAATCATTCACTATTGAAGTAGTAATTTAGTCTTCTATCTTCAGCTGTACAAAGCTACCATAAAGTCTATTATCCTTAGGAATGAATTTAATTTTGCCTTTTTAAGCTATTAATAGAGCAATCATAAAAATGAGGTGAGTTCTTGCACATCATAGATTTTCCAAATGAACTTAGAATTTAAATTCTTCAGTATTTGTTTTTGAACTATTGAATCTTATACTCTAGAGTAAAAAAAGAAAATTCAAAGTGTTTTTAAGACCTGTGAAGTATACTCTCAGTATAACCTCTGAATCAGAGACTTCATCAGGTTCTGTATTTTGAATTCTCTTCATACCCTTATGAAGTATGAGAAAGATAGGAGTCCCTCAGGCTATAGACCTGTATTTCTCCTTAGCTATATTCTGCTCATTATACTGACCAGCTAAAACTAAGATTAAATGGTGTTAGTGAATAAAACTTAACTTTAATGAGGAAAAATAAAATGATTGAAACAAATCAATTGAATAATTGGTCATACAAGCAGAAGTCTCAAAGACACTACCTTTTTCTTAAAAGATCCATAAAAGTTCCCATCTTTTGCAAATGGTGGATAAACACCTTTCCACCAATAGGTAGCCTACTCATGTGTTCAGAAACTCTCCAATGGGTGGGTGACCCAAAAAAGTATCAATTATGGTTCATTATGAGTGCGGAAAGAATGGAATGATGAAAAGATAAAACAGGAAAAGCTATTCACATTTCTAACATTTTCTTTTTCCGTTTGGAGAAAGCACAGTATGGGCTAGATTCTATGCTTCCTGAAGAATTTGCAGGAAGTGGCTTGCTAAGAGTTAGATGGTCAAAAAACATTTGATTTTATTTGCACAGTGTCTTTGATTGTTTGAGTACCTCCTCTTCAAAACTCGCCCAAATGTTGTAACAAAAACCAAACTGTTGCAGCAATTTTCCGGGTTACATGCCATTTCTTTGTAGACATTTTAGCAACCATCCCTAAATCTAATAATGGATTAAAAAAAAAAAAAACAGAAAATCAGAAAAGGAGAAAGTCTATTCAGATAGAAATTTTAATTCATCTATCCCATAATTCTGAGACTATTTCGACAAGGGTAAAGTCAAGCAAGCTATATATTTTCTGCATATTGCTCTAGCTGACAATCTGCAGTGAGGCTACAAGAACATTAGAACTCAAATTGATTTTTCTGACATGGAGTGAATCTGGCACCATGTTCTTTCATAAATATTATTGTACCTTTCTCAGAGCTTGAGATGACATAATTGCAGGATTTGTACATTTTCAGCAACACACACTATTTAAGATATCTGATGTAGGTATTACATAACTTTGAAATACAAAATTTCAAATTATGTTTTTAGAAAGACTGTCCTGTGGAAGTAGATCCAGGTGGGAGTGCTTAGCTCTGTTTTGACTTTTAGTAGTCCTCATATTTACCTTGCAATTCAGTACAAAGATGAATACTCTCAATTCAAGATATTATACATGGAACTATATGATTCCCTAACAATGTTTGTCAAGTTTCAAACATATGCATATGTATATATTTTTAGTGTATTGATTTTGTTTTTTTTAAAAACAGGATACCTATGGTAATATAATAATAATAATAATAATAATAATAATAATAATAATAATAATAGCTGTTCCTTGCTGAGGCAGTATAGTTAAAGTTAAAGGCATGGACCCTGGGGTTTTTTCTTCTTTTGTTCTGAACCCAGCTCTCTTTTTTTTTTTTTTTAAGATTTTATTTCTTTATTTGACAGAGAGAGACACAGCGAGAGGGAACACAAGCAGGGGGAGTGGGGGAGGGAGAAGCAGGCGTCCCGCCGAGCAGGGAGCCCAATGCGGGGCTGGATCCCAGGACCCTAGGATCATGACCTGAGCCGAAGGCAGATGCTTAACCGACTGAGCCACCCAGGTGCCCCCCCAGCTCTGACTCTTAATAGCCGTGTAACTTTGGCAAAACTAACCTCTCCAAACCTTAATTTCCTCATTTGAAAACTTGAGATAATAATAACAGCTACCTGTTGGCACTGTGGACTAACTGAGAAAATATATGTGAAGACCCCAGCACACAGTAGGCACCAGATGGTTGGTAGCTGCTCTTCTAAGGGTAGAATTTGTAAACTGGAAGTTAATACTTTAATGAACTCATTTCTGAATTAGAGATAATAACAGTAACTACCTTTAGGGCTTTTGTGAGGATTAAATGAGGTAAGGTATGTATAATACACTAAGCTTAGTGGCTGGTACACAGTAAGCAAGTGAATAAATGGAGCCATTATTTTATTATTATTATTCTCCGATAAAAATATCATCCTCATTTTATTGAGTAGAAACTTGGGCCAAAATAGGCTAGAAGGTAATTGGGCCAGCAGTCAAACCCTAGTCTGTCTCCAAAGACCCACCTCCTTTCTTGACAATCTCTTTGGCTCTAACCAAAGGTAATTCTGACATTAAAACAGCTGACAGTGAGAGACCAAGAAACATATTTTATTTCAGTTCACTTGCTCAGAGACGGGACATTCTTCCTACCACTTTGCTGATACTCTACTATATAATAACTGAAAAATACATTGTTTACTCTAAATTTTGAGGCCTTTTTAAAAAACATCATAATGATGTTTTATCATTCAGACAGTGAGAATATAGAGATTACATAACCAAATTAAAATAAAGAAACCAATATCATATTCTTTAAACTCTCCAAAATGTCTGATAAAATTATAGACTTAGTTGTACTTTTTGGTGCCTTTTAAATGAGTAAAAAAGCTGATATTTAGTATTTTGAACAAAGATGTTACATGAAATTATTATTTTTACTTTTAATGTTTGTTTTTTACCTCAAGTGTTTACAAAATGCACCTGGCTAAATATAAATAAGTCAATCAGTTAGTGTTCCAGATGTCTTGGGAAATATCCAGATGTTTATGATCTTAAAAAAGGATATTTTCAAAACAACCATTTTATTTTCCCACTTTTCAACTGCATGTGCTAGCCTAGCTATTACACTGACTTAGCTATAATTTGCTTTTTAGTGTAAAATAACCTGAATCTTTTCATAGGGAAAATCCAATTCTGAAAGTATAAATTTTAAGTCCCTTTGAAAATATTTTAGAAAATTAGAATGGAAAGAAAAAGAAGGACTATTTAAACCGGGGATTGGTAAAATTTTCTATCAAAAAACTAGATAGTAAATATTTTAGGCTTTGTAAGTCACATGATCACTCTTGAAACTGCTCAATTCTGCCTTTGTAGAATTGATAGGCATGGTTGAATTTCAGTAAAATTTTATTTACAAAAGCAAGCAGCAGTGGGCTGTGTTTGGTTGGCCTGGGTCTAACCACACTAAAGATACCAGATATATTCTATTTTGGATAATTAAGTGAACATATAAGTTAGGGAGAAGAAAATTTCAAAATAGTGGAATCTATCACTATCCAGTTGGCCTTGAAGATGTAGTGATTATACTTCATTTGCCCCCATCTCCTTACTCCCCTTCTCTGACCTCCTTTGTCCCCCAGAAGCTGACTTTAACAGACTGCATAACCCTTGGACTTTTGGGTGACACGAGCCAGACATGAAAAGCTAAACAGAAATTCTTACAACTTTGGAGTGATTCACCCAGGCATAGTTACTTAACTGCCTTCCAAACCTGGACTATTGTGTCCTAAGGGAAATCCACACTGCACAAATCTTTCCCCTCTCCTCCAAACTAAAAAGTGTATTGCTTCTCTATTCTCTCAGGGTAAGCTTCCTGTTAATTCTCACTTAGAAAACACCTGATAAATCTGCTGACTGTTAACTAACCCTCAGGGAGGGACTTCTCTTTATTAGAGGATTTCAAGAAATGTCTTAAAAAGTAAATAAGGAATTTATGAAGATGGTACTGAAAGCTACCCTGTGGAACATGGGGCAAGAGTCTTTCTGGCAACTCCTATCTTAGAGAAAATTCATTATCCATAAAGTCAAACTTGATACTAGGAACAAACCAAGATTTGGGGACACAGGTATTTTTGTATCACCTCACCATATGCCAATTAGGCCTTTTAAAACAAGTAGTGTAATGTTTATTCATCTTTGATACCACCTTAACTGATATTCTGTATATATTTTTAAATTAGTCTAAATTGTCAGGTGCTTTGGTATCCATGATGTAATTGAGAGATGATGAAATAGAACTAAAGTGGTAATTTTTTTTTTTATGTAATCTTGATAATTAGAGATGTTCTTGGTTTGACTAAGTATGTTTCTGCTAAGAATCTGCTGTTGAAAAAAAAATCACTTTAAAAGTCTGTTGATGAACAATTTGTACTTTTATATTTCCTGAAGTGCACTTCTCAGAACACTAATCTTATGAGTTTCTGTAAAGGAGTGTGGACATATTATCTATAGCGTGCTCTTAAAGGATGGCAATGCACAGGAGCAGATTGAAGGCTCTGAGAAGTATTGTAGTAACTAACCTGTTTAAGTTTCTTCACAAAATATTTCCCAGGCCTACTTAACCATGAAATCTTATTTTGAATGTGATTTAGTAACACTTCATAGAACTTACTTTGGGAAATGTTGGTTAATGGTATTAAAATATCTGGTTTGGGGGCACCTGGGTGGCTCAATTGGTTAAGCAACTGACTCTTGGTTTTGGCTCAGATCATGACCTCCTGGGTCCTGAGATTGAGCCCCCCACCCCGAGCTCTGCACTCAGTGGGGAGTCAGCCTGAAGATTCTCTCCCTCTACCCCTTGACCCACATGTGCACGTGCAAGCTCATGCTCTCTCTCTCAAATAAATAAATCTTAAAAAAAAAAAAAATCTGGTTTTAATCACTAGGAAAATTGCCACTATTCCATCCAATTATTTTTGGCATCAGTTGATTTGAATATTTTTTACTTAAAATTCTTGTCTTTGAAAAGATTTAGAAAGAAAAAATTAAAGAAGACATTTCCCTAAATGTCTGGTAAACACAGCTTTTACCGGCCTCCAGGTAATACGCCTGCTGAAGTCGTCACCAATAGTGCTGGAGAATAAGTACTTCCTACCAGTGTTCAACATTCAGTATCACCTCTTCTTGGAAGCATTTTTGACCCATGGATCCAGTTACTTGCCCCCTCCTTTACATTTCCCTTGTTATAACATTTAATGATTGTGTTTATAGTCCATGATTTACTTATCTAATCCCACACCCACTGGATCAGAAAATCCTTAAGGGTGGAAACTACAATTAATCATCTTTGTTCCTAATATCTAACAGTATTTGATTTTAAGTAGATGCTTAACAAAGTGAATTCCTATGACAATTCTACATAGTTTGAGGCTCCTACAGAAATAGTTTACACTCTCACTAGATACTTTGGCAGTGGTATGCTGGAACTGGCATGTACCAACTCATCAAAGCAGATTGTCAAAATTTGAGGAATTTTGCAAGCTGATTAATTTCACATTGGTACCTAGATATTAGCTAATGGTGAGAGTATTTACACCACAGAAACTGGCAGAAACTATAAATCAAAGTGGTTTTTTTTTGTCCCAGAGAGCCAGTTGTTAAATATTTTCCAGCATACCACTATATATATTTTATTCTTCATTAAATTGCTATTTAATAATAAAATAATTTTAACATTTTAAAATAATAATTTCCAAATGAGTTGTTCTGTCTCCCCATTTGGATTGCAGATTCTCTGGGGAAAGGGCTAGTGCTCTTTTCCTTTAATGCCCCAGTGCCTAGGAACTTGTAAGCTCTCAATAAATAATTGCATGTGGAGGCATTAATGTCCTAAATAGGCTTTGTGTTTTGAGCAGTGGGCAAAGGTAGGGTGGGTGTGGGAGTGTCTGAAAGGAATGAAAAATACAAGAAAATATTTTGAGTTGATCCTAACACTGAATTTTATGTTCAGAAATTTGACTATACCATATATTATTTTTTCCTTCTAATTTTATATTTATTCTCAAATTTTAAATATGGTGAAAGAGTTATGTTAAAACCAGTGACATAATCATAGCCACAAATGATAATCTCAGGGATATAGGATTTTGTGGTGGTTGGACTACAGACAAAGACATACTTTCACTGCCGCAAAACTGCAGCAAAATTAGCTGGAGTTGCAGTATTTCATTATTCCCCATTTAAAAAAAAATTATCTTGAAAGGCCATTAATTTCCAGGGATATTATCCAACCTCATGAACTAATTTATTATATGGAGTGTGATTAGAATTTCAGTACAAGTTTATGACCACACATGAAGAAAATACTGCCTGCATATTTAGTATTTATGCTCATGTTGTTACAAATGAAATAATTCCTTGAAGCCAAAGGCATCTAATTCTAGAATTTCACCTAAGAAAAATGCATATTTTAAAAATATTTTACATTAAGATATATTTTGTATATAGTAAAATATACAAATGTTAAAAGTAAAGCTTGATAAATTTTTACATACATATAAAACCTCTATAACCATCACCAGATCAAGACGTAGACATTTCCACCTTGCCAGAAAGTTCTCTTCTACTCCTTTGTTAATACCCATCCTTCCCATGGCGTTATTTTGATTTCTATCACCATAGATTAATTTTGCCTGTAAAATACATATTTTTAACAATGTATTTTTTGTTGTTGTTACCAAATATATAAAAAGGAAAAATTACTGTTTGGGTACTAGTTTGGGACAAATGAATATAAAACAGATCAGTGGTTATATATTTAATAACAATAATGATTAGCTTGTACTTTCAGGCACCTAGGAATTCTTTATCAAAGTGATTTTTAAAATATCTGCCAAGACTTTAGGAGTTGTCAGTAGCTACTGATTTTATTTACTCTTTGCCTATAGTTCAGTTAAACTCATGACTGTTTCTGTATGAAGACAGTTTTGTGTCCTTTGAGTCCATTGTTAGAGGACCAGGAGTACAGAATAGACATATATACTTTTTTTTTTAAGATTTTATTTATTTATTTGACAGAGAGAGACACAGTGAGAGAGGGAATACAAGCAGGAGGAGTGGGAGAGGGAGAAGCAGGCTTCCTGCCGAGCAGGGAGTCAGATGCGGGGCTCCATCCCAGGACCTTGGGATCACGACCTGAGCCGAAGGCAGACGCTCAATGACAGCCACCCAGGTGCCCCTAGACATATATACTTTCGTCAAGAATTTTATAATCTAATATCTGTAGATTTTACATGTCTTTCATCCTTCACCACTGTTTGCTTTATTAGGCTTTCTCTCCTAACTGGTATGTTTAATGTCAGTCTAGGATTGGAATCTGGTTCTCCACAACTTTTACCCTATGGTTACATCAGCCTAGTAAAAACAAAAATAAGAGATCTTTCCTTTGACGGTGGGCCACAGAGATGTAGCCACAAAGCCAAATACTCTTGCTCAAGTGGAACTTTGTATGCCCTGAACAGATGGTTTCTGGGAAAAACCTAAAGGGCATGATTTTCCACAATGTGTCTGCACAGACAAGATGGACTTCAGAGGCTGGAATGATAATAATTATATTTTGTGTGGTCTAGAGTTTTCCTTCTTCCCAAGTTGTTTTTGAGAAGGGACAGAATGTGAATGAAATAAGCTCCTCAAGACAGCATTCTTTGGGTGTTGCTTTTCTGGCCTGTTGCCCAACTCTGAACACCACAATTCTGTCTATAATTATCAATGGGGATTCAGGCTAGAGATTGACTAGACCCTCTGTAACTTTAATCTCTTCATCCAATATTCTATACCGGCGATTGCTATTAGTGGTCAACATCCCACCCCCACCTTATCCCTCGATTCCCCTGGTGGAGTGTAACAAAAGCATTATGAAAGAAAGGATAATAATTTCTGTATCTTCCATTTAATTTTGTTTTAATATCATTCCCTCTAAAAATTCCTGGGTTTTTTTTCAAAGATATTTGATTCAATCTAGTTCCCTCAATATCTCAAACTTGAAATTCAAGTTAAAAAATGTACACCTGAAATTTTGCCTAATTTAAATGAATTCAATTAAGCAAATCTTTTTTGGCTTCTATTATGTGCCTGACACATATCCAAAGTCCTGGGGAAACAACAAATAAGAAGATCATAATCTATAAGGCAGAGATTCTCAGAGGAGCTGAGGTCAGGGAGAAGGGGTAGATCTGGGAACATTCTTCTTCCAAAAAAAAAAAAAAAATCCCACTACAAAAAATGTAGTGAATATTGTGGTGTGGCTATCTCCCCAGCATCTGTTTGTCTTTTCTTAGAAATCTTCCTGAACTTTCATTTTGGTAGCCACAACTACTTCATATAGCTCTGGCTCTAGGGTAGGGCAGGAAGCTCAGGTCTAAGGTAGACACCTTATTTTCATATTCTGATCTCAGTAATTGGTTAATGGTTGCACCACCATAAGAAAGCCAGCCTCAGCATGAGGCTAGTACATAGAAGACAGAGACCTGGAAAGGAATGAGTCTTTAATCAAACCAATCCCAAAGCCCACTGATGCCCTAGACTTCCCAGTTATATTAGTCCATAAATCTCTTTTGTTTTTAAACTGGTTTTGCTTTATAGTAAATATTAAGCTGTTGTAACAAAGAAACAAAACCAAAAATTAGTTGTTAAAATAAGATGTTAGTTTATTTCTTGTGTAATAGTTTGACTTCATTATCTAAGGGTAAAGAGGTGCTGTTAAATGAGGTCTTCCAGAAACTGAGAGATCCTGCTATCACTAGGATGACCTCCTTTTGGGGATGGTTGAAACTGGGTCACTGCCATGTCTATAGCCCATCCTATAGGAAAAGCAGAAAGAGAGATTGGGTAATATATCCCCGATGTTTTAAGGCCAAAGGCTAGAAATGGCAAAGATTACTTCTATCCACATTATCATTGGCCTGTTTCATTACCTAGCCATACCAAACTACAAAGCAGACTGGGAAATGTAGTCTCTAGCTAATGCCTATCTAAAACTTGATTACTAAGTAAGAAGGGGAAAACAGATTTAGGAGACAGCTAAGAATCTGTCACACAAGTTTAAGTTTTTTTCTGTTCCTTATAACATCAAAAGTTCTGAGACATAAGAGGAGACATTCATGTTAGCATTTATATTTAATGAGGTAGGTACTATAGAAACACAAAAAAATGAAGCATTTTTTCTCCTAGGTCTTGCCTTAAGGATAAAAATTGCAATTCTAAGGAACTGTTTCTTCCAACATTATTAGTAGGGCAGATTTAAGCCATTAGAAGGTTCTTGGGGATGTTTAATAATTTTTCCTTGACTCATTGTCTCACAGATCTCTCTAACCTGGTCTATTAGTTGTTTTTCATTCAGTCTCCTGCTTTATTTCGAAGTACAGTCTCTAAATGGCCTTTTATTGGATATGTTGAGTCATTGTCTTTCTGAGCACATACAAAACGAAAACTGTTTTCCAATTAATCATTACTTTTACTTGTTTAAATGAGAGTACAGAAATAGTCAATGGCATTTATAGAAAAGTACTTCAATCAACCAAAATTTGGTCAATATTTAATATACTCATTGGGCCATCTATGTGTAAATAGTTCACTTTAGTCATGTAATTTCACTGTAAAATTATAATAATGGAATGTTTTAGTTAAAACCTAAGGAAATTATAATTTTATTTGAGAAAAAATTTGCTTCCTATTAAAAATAGTAACATACCAGAGCTTATAGATTTTTTTTTATAGACTTAATTTTTTTAAGCAGTATTAGATTCGTAGCAAAATTGAGAGGAAAGTACAGAGAGTTCTCATATACTCCATTGCTCCCACACATGTGTAGCCTCCTTCATTATCAACATCTCCCATCAGAGTGGTACATTTGTTATAATTGATGAACCTGCATTGACACATCGTAATTACCTCAAATCCAGTTTATATTAGGATTCACTCTTGGTGTTGTACATTCTATGGTTTTTGACAAATGTATAATGACATATATCCAACATTATAGTATCATACAGAATAGTTTCACTGCCCTAAAAATCATCCTACCCTTGGCAACCACTGATCTTTTTACTGTCTTGCCTTTTCCAGAATGTCATATAGTTGGAATCATGTAATACATAACCTTTTCCAGTAAGCTTTTTTCCCTTAATTATATGTATTTAAGTTTCCTTGAGATCAAGAGAGCTCAAATGTAGCCATAACCTTCTTATAATAGTCCAGCTGATAATTTTCACTTGAAGTAATTTTTTTTTCCATTTAAAATATTCTGATTCCACATTAGATCTAAAATGAGGCTTTTAAAAGCTTTGGGAATCATTACTGAGGTTTCCCAAGAAGCTGTTTTCTCCCTTTTTACCACCAATATTTTATTTTTATCCTTAATCTCAAAGATTTGTTCTCCTATGAAGAGAATTCCCATTGTAGCATTACTTCTTTCTCTTTTCAAACCCTATGGTTTGTAGATACAAAAACACACAAATTCATTTATTTAAAAACATGTATATGTTTTTAAATTTTAAGATTTTACTATCTTAAAAATGACAAGATATTTCACTTTACCCAACACATCCTTAGCAACTAGGTCTATCTATAGCTGTTGCCTTTTTCATTCATCTTGCAAAAAGATTTTTTAAAGAATTATTAGTATAACAATAAGATGAATTATAACAACACCTGCATTATTTGTTAAAGAGAAATTCAGTAAAGAATCATAGCTATTAATCAGTCAATATTTTATCAACTACATAATAGACACTATATAATGACTATCCTGTATATTTTATTAGTATGCCATTAAATTTAATTCATATTGATTAGTACAAAAGTAAAGAAATAGTACTATAAAATAAAATATATTCTCTGTCAGAATTCCAAGCTGAGATATTTATTTCATGATATGTATTACTTAAGTTACCAATCTAAAATCATAACATAATTTGGTGTCTGGGAAATTGCATAAGTTTGAAGAAAAATATATATCTTCTTAAATTGTTTTCCTACATTGACATGTAACTCTTTTTTTTTTTTTGAAGATTTTTATTTATTTATTTGACAGAGAGAGACACAGCAAGAGAGGGAACACAAGCAGGGCGAGTGGGAGAGGGAGAACAGGCTTCCTCGCTGAGCAGGGAGCCCGATGCGGGGCTCGATCCCAGGTCCTGGGATGATGACCTGAGCCGAAGGCAGACGCTTACCGACTGAGCTACCCAGGTGCCCCTGATATGTAACTCTTAAATTCACATTACATTTTGAAAGAGGTATATTCATTTGTAAAATAGTTCAATGAATACACTTGCACTTTATAAGTTCACTGTTTAAATATCAAAGACAGAAGCATTAAACATTGGACAACAGGTTCGGTGGTCTTCAAAGTGAGGCGTGTATACACCTTAGTTGCTATGCAAATCGATCAAGAGGGATGTGGCAAGGAAATATTAGAACACATATTTCTTGTTAACTTTTGGAATCTTATTTATTTAAAATGGCTATTTTTATGAATTTCCATAATATATAAGATATCAGTACAGGAACACATGTATGTAATTTATAAATAAATATATTTAATGGGTATATTTTCTTTTTTTTTCTAATAGCATTGCTCAATTTGAAGAGTTTGTAGACACTGACTCTAGGTATAAAACTCATAGATGTCTGTTGTATGGCTCGTACCTAATACAGTCCTTGATACAAAGTAGAGATGCTTAGTAAATATTTGTGAATGAATAATCAGAATGGGTAGGGAAGGGCTCCATGCATTATTTAAATCTTGGAATGCCATGGAAATAGGCCGAGTATATAAATAGGTCAAGTAAACGTTTTCTAGACCTGTTTTTTTTCAGGACACTTAGACTTCTAGTGATTGCTGTGATACTCGATTATCCCAGGACACACAGAGCCCTCTGAAATGCATTCCCCCGTTATTGTTGTTGTTGTTGTTTAGCTTTACTGCAGAACAAAAAAATAAAAACAAATAAGTAAACCACATAAGTAATTAATATGCTAGAATTGCATTCGGTCTTACAATGAAGAGACAATTATGTAAGAACTTACTATTGAATCTAACAATGTTGAAAAGGAGCAAAATGAGGTATTGACAAGGATACTTACAAAGACACATTTTCTACTAATGTTCAAGCCTAAACCTTTAAGAACAAAGCCAATGTCATTAATTTATTAATTTTAATGTCATTAAAATTTTTATAAGACTTTATACCTTTAAGTTTCTATAAAAATTAAGTGAATTTATAAGACTTTATACCTTTAAGTTTCTTTAAAACTTAAGTGAAAAATTAAGTGAAAGGGAGAAATAGAAATTTAGAGAACAGTTCTTTTTAAAAAGGAATGAGTGACAGCATGGCTTCTTATACAGAAATTATAAGCCTGTTATTTTGGAGAAAATGGTAGTATTTTCTGAGGAACCTGTGGTGTGGGCCTCAGCAAGGTGTTAGAAATGAAATAAGATTACTTATTGACAGTTAAACTTGAAGGTCAAAGCAGAGAGGATAATTGCATAGGTATGCAAAGTCACTGGAAAGACAGTCTTAGCTGTCCCCAGACTGAATAAATCATTATATCCAAAGAAAGACTGTTGCTAATAAGGTGGGAGCTACTCAGTCAAGGAGCACAGTTTACCTAGCTGCTAGACTTCAGAGTTATTTGTCTTTAGAGGAGTTCCAGTGGAGTTATAGATGAGGGGGTGTTGCCAGTGGACTTTCAAGGGTGTTTGGGTTTTTTGTTGTTTTTTTTTAATAAGACCTTCCCCATTCTGAGTTTCAAAATAGTGTTTCAGCTTGATCTGATTTCATCCCACCAAGGGACCTTCTGAACAAGAGGCCTTCTCCTGATTTGCTTGCTTAGCTACACTTACCTACAAGAAGAAAAATATACTGATTATATGAATTTGGGTCCCTTTTGATTCCTGTGATAGTGGTTTATTAAAGTGAACTAATTAAGTGGTTTCTGATGATGTTTGGGGTTCAAGCTGAGAAGGTGATCATGCCGAAGATGCAGACACTCCCCTCTAGGAGACAGAGTTTTTGTTATGCATGAACGGGTGTCTTCCTTCAGTTTGGATTCATTTTAGGAACCATGAAAATTGCTCAGGTCTTATCATTCCTGAATGAGGACAAAGCAAAGTATTTGGCATTTTGAAATGTTAAATCCTGAAGCCAGGATTTGGCAGACCAATGAGCTCCACCCAGCTTCTGATTAAAGAACTTAGTTTGGCTACCTCTTCTTTGCACTTTCTTGCTTACCCCAAAAGGGATTTCTACACAAAGCACAAAATACTTTCATGTCTACATGAAAGAACAAGGAAACTTGGACTTTGTTATTTTTTTTAAAGGGGTGACACAGTCATTTCACATTGTGCATTTTATAGCAAAGCTCCCCCCAAATCTATTAGCTCTCCTTCTCAATGTTTTCACCCTTGGAGCAGCTCTTTAAAAATCAGTTTCTCATAGAAACTAAAAGAACAGTAGAACAGATCAATGAAACTAGGAGCTGGTTCTTTGAAAGAATTAACAAGATTGATAAACCCCTGGCCAGACTTATCAAAAAGAAAAGAGAAATGACCCAAATCAACAAAATCATGAATGAAAGAGGAGAGATCACAACCAACACCAAAGAAATACAAACAATTATAAGAACATATTATGAGCAACTCTATGCCAGCAAATTAGATAACCTGGAAGAAATGGATGCATTCCTAGAGATGTATCAACTACCAAAACCGAACCAGGAAGAAATAGAAAACCTGAACAGACCTATAACCACGAAAGAAATTGAAGCAGTCATCAAAAATCTCCCAAAAATCAAAAGCCCAGAACCAGATGGGTTCCCAGGGGAATTCTACCAAACATTTCAAGAAGAATTAATACCTATTCTTCTGAAACTGTTCCAAAAAATAGAAATGGAAAGAAAACTTCCAAACTCATTTTATGAGGCCACCATTACCTTGATCCCAAAACCAGACAAAGACCCCATCAAAAAGGAGAATTACAGACCAATATCCTTGATGAACACAGATGCAAAAATTCTCACCAAAATACTAGCCAATAGGATCCAAGAGTACATTAAAAGGATTATTCACCACGACCAAGTGGGATTTATCCCTGGGCTGCAAGGTTGGTTCAACATCTGCAAATCAATCACTGTGATACAATACGTTAACAAAAGAAAGAACAAGAATCCTATGATCCTCTCAATAGATGCAGAAAAAGCATTTGACAAAGTACAGCATCCTTTCTTGATCAAAACTCTTCACAGTGTAGGGATAGAGGGTCCATAGCTCAATATCATAAAAGCCATCTATGAAGAACCCACAGCGAATATCATTCTCAATGGGGAAAAACTGAGAGCTTTCCCCCTAAGGTCAGGAACACGGCAGGGATGTCCACTATCACCACTGCTATTCAACATAGTATTAGAAGTCCTAGCCACACCAATCAGACAACAAAAAGAAATAAAAGGCATCCAAATCGGCAAAGAAGCAGTCAAACTCTCACTCTTTGCAGACGATAGGATACTTTATGTGGAAAACCCAAAAGACTCCACCCCAAAACTGCTAGAACTCATACAGGAATTCAGTCAAGTGGCAGGATATAAAATCAATGCACAGAAATCAGTGGCATTCCTATACACTAACAAGAAGACAGAAGAAAGAGAAGTTAAGGAGTCGATCCCATTTACAGTTGCACCCAAAACCGTAAGATACCTAGGAATAAATCTAACCAAAGAGGCAAAGGATCTGTACTCAGAAAACTAGAAAATACTCATGAAAGAAATTGAGGAAGACACAAAGAAATGGAAAAACGTTCCATGCTCATGGATTGGAAGAACAAATATTGTGAAGATGTCAATGCTACCTAGAGCAATCTACACATTCAGTGCAATCCCCATCAAAATACCATCCACTTTTTTTCAAAGAAATGGAACAAATAATCCTAAAATTTGTATGGAACCAGAAAAGATCCCGAATACCCAGAGGAATGTTGAAAAAGAAAAGCAAAGCTGGCGGCATCACAATTCCAGACTTCCAGCTCTATTACAAAGCTGTAATCATCAAGACAGTATGGTACTGGCACAAAAACAGACACATAGATCAATGGAACAGAATAGAGAGCCCAGAAATGGACCCTCAACTCTATGGTCAACTAATCTTTGACAAAGCAGGAAAGAATGTCCAATGGAAAAAAGACAGTCTCTTCAACAAATGGTGTTGGGAAAATTGGATAGCCACATGCAGAAGAATGAAACTGGACCATTTCCTTACACCACACACAAAAATAGACTCAAAGTGGTTGAAAGACCTCAATGTGAGACAGGAATCCATCAAAATCCTGAAGGAGAACACAGGCAGCAATCTCTTCGACCTCAGCCGCAGCAACTTCTTCCTAGAAACATTGCCAAAAGCAAGGGAAGCAAGGGCAAAAGTGAACTATTGGGACTTCAAGATAAAAAGCTTTTTCACAGCAAAAGAAACAGTCCACAAAAACAAAAGACAACCAACAGAATGGGAGAAGATATTTGCAAATGATGTATCAGATAAAGGGCTAGTATCCAAAATCTATAAAGAACTTATCAAACTCAACACCCAAAGAACAAAGAATCCAATCAAGAAATGGGCAGAAGACATGAACAGACATTTTTCCAAAGAAGACATCCAAATGGCCAACAGACACATGAAAAAGTGCTCAACATCGCTAGGCATCAGTGAAATCCAAATCAAAACCTCAATGAGATACCACCTCACACCAGTCAGAATGGCTAAAATTAACAAGTCAGGAAACGACAGATGTTGGCGGGGATGCGGAGAAAGGGGAACCCTCCTACACTGTTGGTGGGAATGCAAGCTGGTGCAGCCACTCTGGAAAACAGTATGGAGGTTCCTCAAAAAGTTGAAAATAGAGCTACCATACGATCCAGCAATTGCACTACGGGGTATTTACCCCAAAGATACAAATGTAGGGATCCGAAGGGGTACGTGCACCCTGATGTTTATAGTAGCAATGTCCACAATAGCCAAACTATGGAAAGAGCCAAGATGTCCATTGACAGATGAATGGATAAAGAAGAAGTGGTATATATATACAATGGAATATTATGCAGCCATCAAAAGGGATGAATTCTTGCCATTTGCAACGACGTGGATGGAACTGGAGGGTATTATGCTGAGCAAAATAAGTCAAACAGAGAAAGACATGTATCATATGACCTCACTGATATGAGGAATTCTTAATCTCAGGAAACAAACTGAGGGTTCCTGGAGTGGGGGTTGGGGTGGGAGGGATGGGGTGGCTGGGTGATAGACACTGGGGAGGGTATGTGCTCTGGTAAGCGCTGTGAATTGTGCAAGACTGTTGAATCTCAGATCTGTACCTCTGAAACAAATAATGCAATATATGTTAAGGAAAAAAAAAAGAAGAAGATAGCGGGAGGGGAAGATTGAAGGGGGGGAAATCGGAGGGGGAGATGAACCATGGGAGACAATGGACTCTGAAAAACAAACTGAGGGTTCTAGAGGGGAGGGGGGTGGGAGAATGGGTTAGCCTGGTGATGGGTATTAAAGAGGGCACGTTCTGCATGGAGCACTGGGTGTTATGCACAAACAATGAATCATGGAACACTACATCTAAAACTAATGATGTAATGTATGGTGATTAACATAACAATAAAAATTTTTTAAAAAATAAAAAGCAGTTTCTCTCCCTACCCCCTTTTCTTTGCAGGCGGTCTTCTTTCTTGCACGCACACACCCTATATTTCACAGTCCTCAGTCTGGGTGGATCCTACCTCTTTCAGAGTCCCACCTAACATCAGGCCTGTTCTCCCCTGAGAACCATCTTGTCTCTGAGTGCTCTCCTTCTACTGAACAGCCCCTTAAGATTCCAGAGAAAAAAATCCATTACCTAAGTACAGCAGTGAGAACAAAAACTTCCTTGGAAAGACAGTTTGAAATGATGTAACATTTTTGTTTTAAAAATAAGCAAGTATTAAATGGGTGATTTCTTACCTTAGCATAGGCACAAATTCTTTAAAATGTGAAAATTAAAGCAAGACAAATAATTATTTAAACCTTTGAGTTTGGTAACAAATGACCCTATCACAGGTAAAACAGGAAGGGCTTTGAAAAGAATTCCAAGGGCAAATCTGAAAATGTTGGGCAATGAAAGAATACATAAAGAATTATATTTATTTTTTATATTACAAAGCCAATTCCTAGACATTCCTCTTAATCTCAAGCCATTATTGAGGTTATTGCATTATTATTTTTTTAATTATTATTTTGGTGGTCTTTTGTTTTTCTATTATTACAAAATACTGTGAGGTTATTATTCATATTTTCTCCCCCAGCTTTATTGAGATGTAATTGACATACAACATTGTGTAAATTAAGGTGTACAGCATGTTTTGATTTTATACACTTATATATTGAAAAATGATCACCCCAGAGCATTAGCTAACACTGCCATCACATCACATAATTAGTTTCTTTTTTGTGGTGATAACATTTAAGATTTACTCTCTTAGCAGCTTTGAAAGGTTACTATATTTTGTTTTTATTTTATTCTAAGGAAAACCACTTGGCTAATCTTCACCCAATGTCAAGTGATCTTATACTAGGCAAATCATTACATTTCTTTGAACTTCAGTTTCTTCATATGTAACATAGGACTAATATTTGTACTGTTACAAAGATTAAATGATATAATTAGTATATGTATAATAAGGAAAATTTTAACAACTGGCCCCACAATCCTTTCCAAGGAGGAACTTAAGGGACAATTGCCTATATGTTAGATTTTAAGGTGAGAGTTTGAGGTTTTTCCCCTCAAAATCATTTATCCCTTCATAAAAGATAGCAACCTTAAATTCAAGTCTCATATTGTATATCATTCTTTCAATAGTTTCATGTTGGACAACAAAGAACTATTTGGGGAAGATCTGTGTGAAGCAGCTTCAATCAATGTTAATTTCAGTTGTTGATAAAGGTCACCTGAGAGACTTGGTTATTAAAAAAAAAAAAAGGAGGCAAAGAAATTTAACCCAGCTATAATCATTATTTCCCAGAGTGACCTCTGAATTGTAAGTGTTGAATGTCATTGTAAATAAGGCTTAAAGGTCAATTTAAAAAGCAATAAATTAAATGGTTACATTATGGAGAACATAAATAAGATGTTCATTCTTATGACTTGGGATAAGATTCAGTATAAGCAGTCTGGCAGGATTAAACATGCTGTACTTCCAACTAGTTAGAAATAAATGAACTTGATGTGTTTTGAAAAACTGTGTTAAATGACTTAACAATGGCTCTGTTGATGGCAAAGACATCCATGTCAAGTGTGAAGAATTTTCATGAACTGTGAGAATGAGGATAAAACCCTTGTATTATAAAAAGCAATATAGGTCCTATATCATGTATGTTTTTAAGTATGATTGTGTGGTTCAGTTGATAAACTCAATACTGTAAGAAGACATTTGACTGTATCTCCTATATCAATCATTTTCAATCATATTTAAGTTGGTCAGAAACTTTTTAAAGGGCATCTTCTCTTCTGGAAAATGCATTTTCTTGGATCTCTTACATTCAGGCACAGATGGTATCTTGATGAGCATCTTCTTGGAGAATTTGTGACTAGAAGAAGAGAGGAGTTTGTTTGCCCCTGAGAGTAGAGAGCAAGAAGGGAGGGAGGCTATAATTACCCAAAAGTATGTGAAGATGGACCAGTGCACATTCCCAGTGATGGAGAGACTGAACCACAGGAAAAGAATAGAGATGAATATGTTCATCTAATATTACCTGTGTACTGCAATATAAACCCCTCCCAAGTCTCCCATCACCCCCCAAATTTTCAGAAATCTATATACCTTCACATGCTTTGTGAGAATATTTTTGTGGAACTCAAGAAGGGGGATGTCTTGCATCTGAGTTAACAGTGGAACTGGGGCACAAGGAGCCTGGAGGCCAAAATGACCTTAAGAATACAGAATATTCCCTGTTTTCTCACCTTGTACTTATGGAAAATTTGAGGAAAGATCAGAGCTTTCACCAAGCAGGAGTCAAGTCAGTCTCTCCCAGACCCCACAGGAAGGGAGGGGCACCAGTGACAAGTGGGACAGAAGCATGTGTGAGTTGGGAGTTCTAAAGCATTTAATAAAGTTATTACTTTCTGTCCAATAACTTGTATCAAAAAGTCAACTACTTCTGATACAAATACAGTGGAATATTTTAAGTGTCTAATTCTGACTTTAAGAAAATGTATTATGTTCAAGACCTTTGTGTATTTTTAGAACTCAAGTTAATTTTCTCTTATCTCATTTGAGACCTATTTTCAAAGAAAGAATATTTGAATAGTTGATTATTAATTTGAAAATAAGTACTTTATGAAATAAGAGCATCACATTTTTATTGAAATCAAACCTGTCACTAAGTGGGTTTAGATTTTCCTCACTTAGTTTTTACATGAAATTTAAGTGCTTTTGCTAGTGCTGCACACATTCTCAATTTTTCTGTGTACCAATTTTACAATTTACTTTTATTTTACAAAGGGTCATATCCAAAGTTCAACTTTGTTATTTATGTTATCAGAATTTTTCTCAGGAACATAAATATTAGGAGTAGAGAATGTCTAGCTCATAGAACCCAAGTGGAAGAAGGCTCAGATAGAACATTTAGGAATGCTACTTTTCAAAATTAATGGTAAAAGCATTAGCTTCAAGAATCATAACTTATTCTTAAAAATCAACAAGATGGAATTAAAACATATTCTAATTTTTTTTTCTAAATTGATCTTCTTTATATATCTCTAGTTTCCATAACAATAAAAAGAGCTTTTATCAATTTTGGTAAATGAAAGTAGCATTTTATAAGCTTTGGTAAGAAAAGCAGTTAGATGAAGTTGCTTTTGTTATTAAGCATTACTAATTTAGTCTTATTTGAGGCATTTTACTTCTTAAATAATTTTGAGCATGTATCTGTTTTGAAAGCATGCATCTAGCTTATGCAGGGCTAAATAATTAAGGGAAAAAAATCAAGTTAAAAGCTGGAAATGCTTTGCACTTTACTGTCCTGTAGTAAGGATTTATTTTTGAGCATGTTTAAGATTGGAGGAGTGGGGAGGGGCAAGATGCCACTTTTTTAGTCTCAAAGGCTTTTATTGTGATCCTTATGTTTCTTGTTATCTTGAATCTATTTCTGTAAAACTTGTAGTAGCTATTTTCTAAAAGAAGAATTTGAGGCACAACTGCTGATATATAATTACAGCTGTATTATTATGTCTCTTGGTATAATCCACTATTATCAAAGTTGTTTACTCCCTGATTATATATCCAATTGTTCTACCAACCATGAAACAGTTGCTAGGAATGTTCTTGAGAACCATTTTTTTCCTCCTTCTCAGTCCTTCATGAAATCTGCTTCTGCATTTACTGTAAAATCTGGAAGAACTTGTCTCTTAGACACTCATTATCTTCTATATAAAGTTTCATGTAAGGAATTTCTTTTAGAATTTAGTTCTGAGACCCCCAACTTTCTATACTGACAGAGAAGAATGAGAATTCAGAGAGAAGCAACCAGGGAGAAGCAACTCAAAAGAATAATTCTAAGAAAAAAAAATTATCCTTAGTCAACCTTGTTTATAATATTTTTGTTCTTTACACTGAAAAGCTTTTTTGTTCATCCATGAGGACTCCATTTTGTCCTAGGGGTTGGAGTAGCATCTGTAATCCCAAGTTCACATGCTGCACACTCCACTTTCTGTGCCTGTGACCAACATTGCTAGTTAATCTAGGTTTTCTTTCCTAACATGACCTCACAATCCTTGTCAATACACAGGATTGGCAGCCACTGCCAAGAAATTAGTTGGCTTACAAGATGAAACCCATCTGTCATCTTCAGGTTAGCAAATATGAGTAACAACTCCCCTTAAACACTTTTATTGATGTTTGTGTAAAGACATTGCAGCCTTCTTATCAGATTTGCAGATGACATCATGGTGTGAAAATTGATTGTTATGAGAGCAACTTAGTGTTGTGCAGAGAACAGTCGCCTGGGTTCAAGTTTTGATTTTGACCCCCTTCCCCCGATGTGACACTGCACAAATCACCTTCCTTCTTCTGTCCCATTTCCCCTTCTGTAAAATGAGTATTGTGATGTACCACTTAGGTCTGCAGTTAGAAACTTTCTAAATAATGGATGTGACAACCTTTGTAGATTGTCTAATATACACATGGAAACCAGTGTTATTTTTATGTTTTCCTTGGAAAACTGAGACAGGCATGTGTTTTATTCTTTTGTCTTAGTCTGCTCAGGCTGCTGTAACAAAATACAACAAACTACATGGCTTAAACAAAAGAAAATTATTTTCTCACATTTCTGGAAGCTGGAAAGTCCCAACATTAGTGTCTGGTAAGGTTTGGTTTCTAGTAATGGCTTTCTTCCTGGCTTATAGACAGCCATCTTTTTACTGTGCCTTCACAAGGGACAGAGTGAAAGCTCTGATGTCTTTCTTACAAGGACACCAATCCTATTGGATTAGGGCCCTACCCTAACGACCTCATTTAACCTTAATTATTTCTATTAAGGCCCTATCCCCAAATACAGTTACATTAGGGAATTGGGCTTCAACATATGAATTTTGTGGAGACACGAATATTCAGTTGATAATACCTGTATATCTTGAAATCTTGACCCAGGAAGGACTGACAGTCACATCAACAAGTCTGAACCTGGGCACAGGGAAGCCATATCTATTTTTACTATGCTGGAGAAACCCAGGAGGGTCAGCTTGATAAGTGTAGTTCTTATAATACTAGGAGGAGCCAGAGAAATTGGCAGTTCTGTTAAGGTTCAAAAGAAAGAAGTGGGATCCACCTTTGGAGGCTAGCTGAGGTACCTGGGGATCAGGTCCTGGTTCACCTTTTCACAAGGTCCTTTTCAGGAATCATATAGTGGAAGGCTACAGGCCTAGAGAGACCCATGCCAAGGATAATGAAGCCCCAGGCTATAGCAGTCATCATGAGATCCTATACAAGGGGTAGATATGCTGTTATCTGCTCATCATCTAGACAGAGCTGAAGTCAAACAGAGCATCCCCTAATAGGCAATAGAAGCAGATTAATCCATTAGAACCAAAGAAATTTTCCCTTCCTTTCTCTTCCCCCATCCATGTTCTTCCCTGTCTCCTTCTTCCTCATCTCCGCCTCCTTCACATCTTTCTTCCAGAATATTTTAGGGGTATTTGGCTCAAGGTAGGGAAGACTCCCTTCTCTCTGCTAGGCCTCAAATAAATTAATAAACTCTTTTATACAACAGTGAATAAAAGTTTCAAAATGCTAAGAGATAGACATTAGTCAAGTTTTTTAATAAAGTTGCTTCATTGTCTGCTCAAGAAAGGGTGAAGTAATAATTGTCAGATGTTACCTGCACTAGTTTTTCATCCCTGATAGATGAGTCTTTGCTTCTTCAATTATTTGAAAGATCTGAACAAAAACATATCTTGGGAGAGACCCAAATCCAAGATTAGTGGCACAACCTAGTTACTCTTCCTCCCCCTTGAGATATTTATCTTCTTTATACCCCAAATGGATAATTAACAGTGAAGACATCATCTACAACTTTCCTGTTCTTGTTTGGTGTGACAAGAGGTCAGCTTCCTTTATTCCCTTTACTCTCTGACAGATTTATAAGGTTCACAAGCATGTAAAATTAAGGACAAAGAGCAAGCTATAAAGAATATTATGCTTTTGTTCTTTTCCCCTTGCTTTCACTTATGTAAATTACTTCATGGGAATGGACCAGGTTAAGCCTGCCATGTGAGGCTTTCCTGGAGAGCAAGTACCCATTGTATGTGTTCACAGACTACATGAGGATGGATGCTCTCTCTGTGTGCTTTACGGGATTAGGCAGAGGACTGGACCATTTGGGTGGAACACAAGAGCCCATTCTGAAAATGAAATCTCACACAGTATCCCAATGTGAAGAGCAGGTGGAAGTAGGACAGCTTTGCTGGGGTTGGGGGCAGGAGTGGGGTGAGTTCAGTGAGAGGCCCACTTTGAGAACCACTGGCTTTGGGCAAAGGCTCACCAGCAGACTCACTTAATGGATTCTATCTAGGATGATGGAGCTAAGAGGAGAGCCTGGATGTTATAAGACAGAATTTAGCTCAGTTTGAATAAATGAATGAATGAATGAGGAAGGAAAGGAAAGGAGAAAGAAAAGAAAGAAAGAAAAAGGGAAAGAAAGGAAAGAAAGAAAGAAAAAGAAAGAGAAAAGAAACAAACATCTTTGTTTACAGCCTATGTAAAAATGGAATAGGTTTTCCATTAAGCAGTGAACTTCCCAACACTGTAAGTATTGAAGGGATGGTTGCCACATGGCGGTAGAGTTTTCCTCATCAGGTGGGACTTTAGCTCAGATGACATCTGTTTATTATAACTCTAATATTCATGGATTTCCTTATTCTGTAGAACATCTTAGCAGGAGACAGAGACCACAGGCAACTGAAATATAGAGAAGTAGTTTAGTAAAATAATATTGAGTATATAGAATATATGATTCTATGAATTGTAACTGTGGGTACCAGTTCTAGCCACAGAAATTTATCAATATCAACCCACAAAGGCTGTCTGCTGTTGCTGAGGGCTACCTAAACTTCCCAGCATTTACATATTAGGTCATCCTAATTTGCATATGTCTAATAATAGCAAGAGTGTAAAGTGCAATAGTCCTAGATGAAACAACCGTAGAAAGGAGCACCTCTCTACAGAGAGCAGAACCCAGGCTTCTATGGTTGGATGGCATTGCTCTGTTCTCCCCACACTTGAAGGTTGAGACTCTGGGGCTGGAGACTCTGGATCCTACTTGATTCCAACAATACTGTTTGATCCACGAAGACAACCCAGGGAGTTTCCTGGGAAAGAGAAAACATCCATACTTAGAAGATGACCAATGGACCAATGCAGCTACCCACCTGGAGACCCTACCCCTAAGGAATGTATTATGGGGGGAGGGAAGTACATTAATAAAAGTGTACCATTGGGCGCCTGGGTGGCTCAGACGGTTAAGCGTCTGCCTTCGGCTCAGGTCATGATCCCAGGGTCCTGGGATCGAGTCCCACATCGGGCTCCCTGCTCCTTGGGAGCCTGCTTCTCCCTCTGCTTCTCTCTCTCTCTCTCTCTCTGTCTCTCATGAATAAATAAATAAAATCTTTAAAAAAAAAGTGTACCATTAATAAAAATGGTCTACATTTATAATATAATTCTATAATAACTATAAGAGAAGGCTACTCTGGTTGATTTCCACTTATTACATCAAGGTCATGGATATTACACTATTCACTGTCCATCTCAGACCCACCAGAAGTTTTGAGAAATTAGTTTCAATATCTCAGTACTTTGGAGTCATTTCCAGAGAGTCCCCCACTCCAGGGTTGGACTCTTCTGGCAATCAGAGGATCCCCAGTGATTTTATTAACCAAGGCAAGTGTTACTCACCCCCAGACCCACTCTGCTGAGACAATGAGGCCATTACTGATAGATCTGCAGAGTTCTATTCTGGTTGACTCTGACCATAGCAGGACCAAAGAGGGGCATTAGGAGATTTCATCTTGCCAGTGGGGGGACAGTGGGAGGTAGAGTGGGATGTAGTTTTAGGTTCAATATTTAGCAAGCCTCGGGGCTCTGTGTATTAAAAGCTCAGGTCATCCATGCTGGTAAGTCCCTGCATTAAGGGACTAGTGAAAGTCAGTTCTGTTTCTATGTCAGTTTTCTGTTCAGCACTCCAGTTCTCTAGGGAACTATATAGCCTTGTATAGCCTTTAAGCCTGGGTAGAAAGGGCTCTTGGCGCAAGCCCTGGGTTTTGGGCAGCTTGCATATCACAAATATCAAATTGTGAAGACTATGAGAATGTTTTCTTTGAAAGTTTGATAACTGATAGAAAAAAATGGAAATTATAAGAGAGGGATTTATGAGCTGAACTGGACATCCATCAAAGCCAGAGGATGCAGGCTGAGAACCCTCACCTGTGATAGTGGTGGGAGGGTGGGGAAGAGTGAGTAGACAAAAATCACAGACTCTGCCCTAGGAAACCAAAGAGAAGGAGAGAGAGTCGTTTTTATCTGAAGCTGGCCCCTATTCATTTAAAGTGGCATCTAACAAACTGGATTCCATAGATAATTATGTTCCCTTTTTTTTTTTTTCCTCTGGGAGGCACTACAAATTCTGAGAAGGAAAAATTCATTGTGGGGAGGAGAACTGGTCCCTTCAGCATTCTGGAAAGCTTGTGTGGGACACCACGCATGAGCCCAGTTTCTGCTCTGCCCTGCCGTACTCCAACAGATCTGTGCTGTACCAGAAGAGGGGCCTAATCTCTTAGTCATCAAGGCTCCAGGGCAATATATGGGAAATTGGTGGGAGAGGGAGTACCTTGGGGCCCCTCACTACACTTTTTCTAATTCCCTGTGCTCGGTCACATGAGGGGGACTGGATCCTGCATCTGAGACTCTGGTCATGGCCTGGGGTCTGATTCAAGAAACTGATTACCTAAAAAAACAATGCTATTGTCAGCTCTTCTGGGTTTGAGCTGTTACTGCCTAGAACCTTCTGCTGCTATTCCCTTCCTCCCTAGAACTCCCAGCATCACTACATCACCACCATGACCCCCACATTGGGCTGTCTTGGATAACTTGGTCAGCCTGAGCTAAATCCTAGTTTGCCTTAGCATATGGAATATTAAGTAAAATTAATTCTCACTTAACCCCATTTCCTACCAGACTTGATTTTCTGATGAAAAATGATGATTTCAGGATAGTTGGAGACCAGATGAAAATTCTGGGTTGGTTACTATAATTAGTTTGCTAGGACTATCATAATAAGGTAACACAAATTGGGTGGCTTAAACAACAGAAATTAATTTTCTTGCAATTCTGGAGGCTAGAAGTCCAAGATTGAGGAGTTGGCAGAGATGGTTTCTCCTGAGGCCTCTCTCCTTGGCTTGTAGATGATTGCCTTCTCACAGTGTCCTCACATGGTCTTTCCACTGTGGATGCACATCCCTAATGTCTCTCTCTTATAAGAACGCCAATTATATTGAATTAGGGTCCATCCTAATGACTACTGTGGGGTGGATGAATGTGTAATCAATAGCTTGGCTTACACAAATCACTCATACTCCAGTATCTGTGTGTATATGTGAGTGTGGTAGAAAACACATGACTTCTAGGCAACTACTTACGCATATGTCTTTTTAGTGTCTGATATGAGTATTTGTAATTTAGTTTGAGGAAATAGCCCTGCACAATTTCAGAAATGAAAGTTGCAATCAAATTCAGGTGTTAGAAAATGAAGGAAAGTCTGTTTTCATTTTGCTGCAGTTTTTTTTTATCTTTTAACACTTTAACTTTGACGTGAAGCAATTCAAATTATGTTCTCTAATAATCTTGGGTGTGTATTTTACAAATTTAAGAAACAGAGCAAAACAGAAGAGAGAATGTACCATTGGTATAATGGAGTTCATTTTTCTTCTTTCTTTTTCAATATATTGTTTTTGAAGTGGATTCCCACAGGAATAGAATTTCCTTCATGAAAGTTGAAATGAAACTGAAGAGCTCTTCACATGCAAAACATTGTGTGATTCCAAATGTGCTTCCTATTCCTCACCATGTTGAGAATGGATTTTCTGTGACATCATTCTGAGGAATGTGTGCATCATGGCTGGGGTTATCGAATAGGGGAAAGTCCATCTCAGGGAACAACAACAACAACAAAGAGAAAGTGAGCTAAAGAGAATTTGCTTTTTGTTAGTGCCCCTTGCCACACACAGCTGGTAATTTCCAGAGGCTTTGGTCAAGGGCTCATCTGGCAACAGCACTGAACTGAGCCCACTCTAATTCAGGTCAGCAGAGCAATTCAGGAGGAGTGCTCAGGCCCAAAGCCTCTCCTGCAGCCTGATTCAGGGTGCAAGGTGTTTGGGCCTAAGGAAGGGTGTTCTACTCCATGGGCGTGAGTACATCAAGGATGTAAGGAAGGGAGGCCCTGCATTGCTAGTTTGTCTTTTTCTAAACATTCTGGGGGACATTTTCAGGACATCTTGCACTCATTTTTGGTAGGTTTTTCCCATTCTATTTAATAAGATAGTTCTTTTGCCCTGGCAGCTAGTCTAAGTGCAGATAGCTTTCCCTTATGCCTTCCATCTACTTCTCCCATCTCCCTGACAGCCCCAGGCCCAGGCCTCATCTCTGGGCAGTAGCTATGTCTTCTCACTGGTTGCCCCAGCCTTTTTCAAATCCATGCTCCACACTGGAACCAAAGTGTCCTACTGATAAAGCTCCAAATCATTGTTAGATCTCATAGCAATGCCAGATAAAATACAGGATACCCAGTAAGTATAATTTAGATAAACGAAATTTTTTAGTATAACTGTGTGCCATTCATACTTATTTTAATCAGTTATTTGTTGTTTATCTGAAATTAAAGTTTAACTGGGCATCCTGTATTTCTGTGTGCTAAATATGGCAAATCAGGGCCCTACATACTCTGGCCCAACCTTGCTTTTACCTTTTTGCTTATCACAGGTTAACTCTCTGTTGCTTAGCTGCTTGCAATTACCACAAACAGGCTGCTCAGTTTGAATTCCCCAAAACAGACCCTATGACAAGAACTGGTGTGCAAAGCAGTTTATTGGGGAAGCATAGAAAATACTGGTGGGGAGTGGGGCAGTGACACAGGAAAAGGAAGTGAGTGCCCACAGTGGGGACTGGAGCCAAATCCCAGGGGGAAGTTCTGGGAAACATTGTGAAACACACTTAGAATTATTCCATGTGAGGGGAGAATAACTAGGGGAATTTACATATCAATTGCACCACTCTGTCATTGGTTGAGGACAACTCTTGGGCATGTCATTCCTCCCAGGTTTTTTTACCAGCATTTCCTAGAAGAAGGAAGAATGCCCTTCTGCCTCCTGGGGGATAACTCAGATGGAGATGCAGATACAGGCAGGTAAAAGTGCACTGTAGAACAAGGATATTGTTAGGTCCAATGGACATGGGCAGGGCAGCCACGTGCTACACAGGTAATACGTTTCCTCTTCTAGGTCCTTTTCTTTGCTACTCTCTCAGGCTGCTCCCATCTCCCCACTGCCCTTTGTTCTACTCATTCATAGTATTCAACTTAGATGTCACTTCTAAATGAATGCCTTCCTCCTCCACCCCACATCCAAAATTCAAGTGTTCCCTACATCCTTGCGATAATTTCTATTACAACTCTGAGTAATTTTCTATTGCAATGTTAAATAAGGCTTTCAGGAAATTTATTTATGAGCATGTGTCAAAGGCTTATTAGAACTCTGTTGCAAGGAAAAGACCTATAAGAGAGTATATTGACCTATTTAAAGATTTTTTTCTTGGTAAGAAATTTTAGAGTTTGAAGAATGATTAGATAACTATTGTGAATCAGATACAAAAAAAAAAAAACCAAAAAACAAAAAAAGAATGGTTAAAAATCACCAGATTCTTGATTGACAGTCATCAGGGTGACTGGTCACTTGATTCCCCAGAGCAAATTTTTATCTATTAAAATTTGTAGGGAAATTGTTTAAAAATTAATCAGGAGTAATACTTTATCCCAAAATGACATCATAAATTACATCACTCAAAACATGTTCTTTCTCAGATCAGGATTTGGATAACTTTTTCTTTTTTAAAAATGTGATTACATGTTTCTTTTTATCTTGCCTCCCCCCCCAACTCCTTGAGGTTGGTAATTATAACTGACTTCTCTTATATATGCCCTGTAAGTAGTACCGTTGCAGAGCCCTCAATACACAACTTAGTGGGGGCTAAATAAATGCATGTTGAACAAATATTTAGTATTCTAGTAGTCTGCTACTAGCCTGGTAATATAACTTTGAATCTTGCTTCTCAGCTCTTATGAAAAATGTTTCTGAAAAATAATTTCAGCAGGGACTTCTAGTATCCAGACCAGCATGTAAGGAGCCTAGAAGTCACCAATCTGTCCTAATAACAAAAAGCTGAACAAACAGGAAAATCCACATTTCTTCTTAGATCCACCAGAGTAGTGAGGTTACAGGGTAATTCAGTGTCCTAAAAATCAATCATAGTCATTTTGAGCTACTCTAACAAAAATACCATAAACTTGGTAGTTTAAACAACAAACATGTATTTCTCACAATTCTGGAGGATGGGAAGACCAAGATCATGGCAGCAGCAAATTTGGTGTCTGGTGAGAGCCCACTATCTGGTTTATAGACAGCTGTCTTCTTGTTGTGTCCATACATAGGGAGGAAGGGCAAGAGAGTCTTTTATAAAGACAACAGTCCCATTCATGAGGGCTCCATCCTTATGACCTAATCACATCCCCAAAGCTCCAGGTCCAAATACCATCACATTGGAGGTTAGGATTTCAACATATGAATTTTGAAGGGACACAAATATTTGGTCTATAACTTTCCAACCCTGGTCTCCCAAAATTCATGTCCTTCTTGCATGTAAAATACATTCATTCTATCCCAACAACCCCCAAAGTCTGAATTTATTCCAGCATCAACTCTAAAATCCAAATCTAAAGTCTCATCTAAATATCATCTAAATTAGATATGGGTGAGGCTCAAGATTTATCCGGAGGCAAATTCCTCTCCTGCTAAGAAGGTTATATGCTTCCAAAATACAATGGTGGGGCAGGCATGGAATAGACATTTCCATTCCAAAGGGAAAACTAGGAAAGAAGAAAGGGCTTATGGGTTTCAAGTAAGTCCAAAACTTAGCAGGGCAAATAATATTAAGCCTTGAGGCTTGAGAATAATCCTATTTGGCTCAAAGTTCTGCCCTCTGGACTCACTAGGGTAACAATAGCATCCTCAAGACTCGGTAGGGGTACAATCCATGTCTTGCTCTCTGTGGTAACACTGCCCTTGCTGCAGCTTTTTGCTGGGGCCCCACCACTAAGGCACCGGAGAGGCAGCTTCACTCTTTGAAACTATTCTGTTCCCTGGGCCCTTTCAGTCTGGGACATGGTAGAAATGGCAGCTCCAATGATCGTTAAAGCACCTTGTGGGGAGGGGATGTCATTCTTCCCTTGTCTTGAAGAATAGCACCTGGCTTTTGTTGAGATGGCTATTTATGTCCATGGTTTATATCCACATTAATCTTTTCATCAAATGATCTCTTGGCTGTACCCTTAGTGTTCTCTTCTGAACATGCTTTCTCATTTTTTTTGTGCAATAAGGATAGGGTGAGAATTTTTCAAATCTTTAAGTTTTGGTTCCTTTTGCTTAAAAATTCCATTTCCAAAAATTCCTCTCCTGTCACATTTTACTATAAAAAGTCAGGAGGATCCAGGCCACTCCTTCAACACTTTGCTTAGATGTCTCCTCAGCCAAATATCTAGTTTCATTGCTCACAAGTTCTACTTTCTATAAAACACTAGAACACCAATACAAATCAGCCAATTTATTTTTTTTTTGCCATGTTATGACAAGGACTACCTTTTCTCCAGTTTCCAATACCATGTTTCTCATTTCCATCTGAGATCATATCAGAATGGCCTGTACTGTTCATGTTTCTACCAACATTTTGCTCAGGATTCCTTCAGTATTTTCTAAGAAGATTAAAGCTTTCTTTACAGCTCTATTTTTTTCTTTCTGAGCTCTCACCAAATCATCTTTAATAGTCCATTCATGGCAATGTAGCCTTTAACTAGCATGTACCTCAAAACTCTTTCAGCTTCTACCCATTACCCAGTTCCAAGGTGCCTCCACATCCTTGGGTAGTTGCAACAGCAGCATTCCCTCATTCAGGGTTTGTCTGATGTAAGGTGAGGTTCTGGGCTTTCAGGCAGAAGACCACAGAGGTGGGAGCCTGTATCATCTTGTCATAGTGGGAGCATGTAACATCTTGTCACCAGGATGCTGGCCTGTGGCCCCTCTGCAGCTACAGTGGCTTCCATTCTTTCTCCAAAAAGGTGTGAGAGAGAATGATGGTCTTTTCTCTTCTGTCTTTTTCTCTTTGGAAGGAAACAAGTGTCCTGCAGGTGAGATGGTTGGTGTCATCTTCAGTTGGAGGGAAGGCTGGTATATGCAGACTTCGCAGTGGTGCCAGCTGTCACTGCACCTTGTTCTTTCCCTCAGGACCCTGGGTGTTGCTTCACTTTAGCTTTAAAGACAGACACAAACTCAGAGTGAAGGAATGGAAAAAGTAGTTTCAAGCAAGTTGTAGCCAAAAAGAGAGAGAAAGAGAGAGAGGCAGGGGGTAGTTATACTTATGTCAGATAAAATAGATTTTAAACTAAAAGTGGTGGAGACAAGGTCATTACATGATAATAAAGTGGTCAGTCCATCAGCAGGACATAACAATTGTAAATATATATGTGCCCAACATCTGAGCACCTAAATATATGAAGCAAAAACTATCAGAAAGGAGAAACAAACAATAATACAATAGTATTTGAGGACTTTAAACCCCACTCTCAACAACGGATAGACCATTGAGACAGAGAATCAATGAAAAAACAGCAGATTTGAACAAATTATGGACCAAATGGACCTAACAGACATATAGAACATTCTATCTAAAAATAGCAGAATATGAATTCTTCTCAGGTGTACATGGAAAATTTTCTAGGATAGCCATATATTAGACCACAAGTCTTAGAAAATTCAAAAAAATTGAAATCATACCAAGTATCTTCTCTGACCACAATAACATGAAACTAGAACAAGAGGAAAACTGGACAATTAATAAAAACATGAGAATTAAACATTCTCTTTAACAATCAATGGGTCAAATTATATGATTCCATTTAACTACAGTGTCCAAAATAGGCAAATCTACAGAGACAAGAAAATAAATTAATGATAGCCAGGGAGTGGGAGGAAGGGCCACAGATAGTGAGTGATAGCTGAGGAGTAAGGGTTTTTCTTTGGAGTCTTAAAGTTGATTGTGGTGATGGTTGTACTAGTCTGTGAATATACTAAAAACTATAGAAGTATGTGCTTTGAACTTTCTGATCTGCAAATATATCTCAATAAAGTTGTTTAAAAAAAAAGAGGGTGAGGCAAACTAGATCTAAAATGACCAAGGGGGAAAGGTGGAAGGGAGGGGAGGACATGGAAAGAGAAGATTGAAAGGGGAGGAGTTTCCTGGCCATCCTCCAAATTCTAACCTCAGAGGAATCTCCACTTGGGGATACCTTCATAGTTTAAAAATTAAGCTTCAAGTTTCTAAGGAACTATAAACAAATAAAAGCCAAGAAGCCAATCCTGAATCTCAGTCTCTCTGTGAACTACATAGGGATTGGAATAATCAAATTTAATCAAAGGAAGAGACAATTTTGCACATGCTTCTGGACTCCCTCTGCATGCCTGTCTATCTAACAAACAGTGGGGCTGTTTGGGACCTGCTTCCATTCACTCTAAAGGGAAATTCACAATAGGGAGTTACCTATTTTTGAATTCCTCTTGATGTTTTAAATTTTAACACTGGATCAAACATGAACCTTGGAGAGCTGTGTACCCAGACTATATTCTTTGGTCCTCATAAAATTGCTTTTATTTAATTGTGCTTTGTCATTTTGCCACTGCCTCTCTTGAAGAGTGAGTTGAGAAAAACAGCACTTGAAACTCAACATTAGGAGCACCTGGGTGGCTCAGTCGGTTAAACGTCTGCCTTTGGCTCAGGTCATGATCCCAGGGTCCTGGGATCGAACACTGCATTGGGCTCCCTGCTTGGCAGAAGCCTGCTTCTCCCTCTCTCTCTCTCAAATAAATAAATTTTTTTTTTAAAGAAACTCAACATTATCCTTATTGGGTGGACCTTTAAAGCCTGTGTGTAGACCTGTCTATATCAAAAGCACCTGAAGCTCTTGTCAAATGCACAGATGCAAAGCTACTCAATCATAAACCTGAGACTGGGGCCTGGGATTATGATTCTATATGTTAACATATAATTGTATATATTAACAAAGGTCCCCTTTTGTTGCATATCCCAGCTGAAAACCACTATAGTACATCACATATTCCTCCTTTATAAGAAACCATAAAAAACATCTCACTTACTTCAGTTCTAGGAACAACTATTCTGAGCAGATCACCCCATTCCCACCCCAAATTCCAACCACCACCAGCATAGGACTTAAGAGACAGTGAATTTTATAACTGATCATATTTTTCTCTTTAATTCACCTATCAGAATAGTCAAAACCAAATTTTCTACCTGTTTATATTTGACGTGCTTATGTTAGACTAAACTTGTTTTCCTTTTACTCCAATTACCTCATCAATTTATTTTCTTCTGCTTGTTATACATCTTTGTAGGTCACCTCAAATACTTTTTGTAACAAGGGGGTATAAATTTGTTAATATGCAAGATCTTAGCCTAAAGCACCAGAAGCCTATTTCATCTAGTCCTGTGCCTTTCCTCCCTTGAGTGTGTTATGGCATCATTGTCCTCAGGGAACAACTGTAGATCATTCCTCTCTGAGTAGCTGAAATGCATATAGGTTATTCCTCAGTTTATTAGCCATAATATTAATTATGGAGATACCATAACACCTCTAAATTTTTAGAAGAAATTGAGGCCCAGAAATAATAACTGATGGGCCAAAAGCTACTCAGGGAGTGAGAAGGCTGGGATAAAAAGGCAAAACTCTTAATTCTTTTCTTACTGTACTTATATCCACATCACTTACCAATTTGCTAATTTCTAGGGATCAATCAAGGAAGACTCTTACTTCTCATTACAAGTAGACGTATTCTAAACATCTCTAAACCTGAGGGAGGTGCTCTGGATGACACAAGACTTACTCACTGATACGAGGAATTCTTAATCTCAGGAAACAAAGTGAGAGTTGCTGGAGTGGGGGGTGGGGTGGATGGGATGGGGTGGCTGGGTGATACACACTGGGGAGGTTTTTGTGCTATGATGAGTGCTGTGAATTGTGCAAGACTGTTGAATCACAGATCTGTACCTCTGAAACAAATAATGCAATATATGTTAAGGAAAAAAAAAAGAAGAAGATAGCAGGAGGGAAAGAATGAAGGGGGGGAATCGGAGGGGGAGACGATTCATGAGAGACGATGGACTCTGAAAAACAAACTGAGGGTTCTAGAGGGGAGGGGGGTGGGAGGATGGGTTAGCCTGGTGATGGGTATTGAGGAGAGCACGTTCTGCATGGAGCACTGGGTGTTAGGCATAAACAATGAATCATGGAACACTACATCAAAAAATAATGATGTAATGTATGGTGATTAACATAACAATAAAAAATTTTTTAAAAACCTATTAAATAATACTCCATTCTTTGGGGTTAGGACATGAAAAGAGTTGATAACCAAGGGACTCTAGAGAGATCAGATATTAAACAGTCCAGAAGTCCACAAGCTTTTGCCTCATTTGCCCACTAGGTTTGTCTGGTCCTCCTCCATGCTATCCCTATAATTCCAGTGTCTCTTCTTCTTTCAGTGGGAACATCTCTTAGAAATAAGAAAATCCTCATATTTCTGTTGAGCAGCTCAGTATAATATGAACATTTTCAAAGATAAGACAGTTCTTTAAAGAACATGTTATTGATGGGATTTTTCCCCTTAAGAAACAAGAAAGGTTTGGTCTGCAAAGTCTAGATATTAGATGGAATCATTCATACTTTGGGGTTTCCAGGGGCCAAAGTGTGTGCAAAATTACAACACTCAGAAGGGCAATTTATTTATATTGTATGTCAGTTGGTAATATGTGGATGTGCTAAAGTTGGTTATGGTTATATATTACAATAATTTCTAATCTATTACTCATAAGGTGACCCGTGAATTTACAAAATACAGCAACAGACTTGATTCCTCTTGAGTCAGTCCACTCCCATTCTGGCTCACTTGTTTACTTTTTCTCCACACAGAGAGAGATAGAGAAAGAGAGAGAGAGAGAGAGCGCACAACTCAGTCACTCAAAGATGGAGCAATTTGGAAATCAAAGTTTCTACATTTCCAAGTTTAAAGTTCTCTTAAATAATTAAACACATTCTGCTACTACTCAAGTTTTTATAAATCTCATTTGTGTTTTTCAAGCTCCAATCTACCTGGTTAATTGTTAATGTCCAGATGGTTTAAGAAATAAAACAAGCTTCTTCTTTGCCAATTTGAATGCCTTTTATTTCTTTTTGTTGTCTGATTGCTGAGGCTAGGACTTCTAGTACTATATTGAACAATAGTGGTGAGAGTGGGCAACCCTGTTGTGTTCCTGACCGTAAGGGGAAAGATCTCAGTTTTTCCCCATTGAGAATGATATTCACTGTGGGCTTTTCATAGATGGCTTTTATGATATTGAGGTATGTTCCCTCTATCCCTATACTTCGCAGAGTTTTAATCAGGAAAAAATGCTGTATTTTGTCAAATACTTTTTCTGCATCAAATGAGAGGATTGTATGGTTCCTGTCTTTTCTTTTATTAATGTGCTCTATCACATTGATTGATTTCCAACTGTTGAACCACCCTAGTATCCCGAGAATAAATCCCACCTGGTTGTGGTGAATAATCCTTTTAATGTACTATTGGATTCTATTGGTTGGGATCTTGTTGAGTATTTTGGCATCCATGTTCATCAGGGATATTTGTCTGTAATTCTCCCTTTTGATGGGGTCTTTGTCTGGTTTTGGGATCAAGGTAATGCTGACCTCATAGAACGAGTTTGGAAGTTTTCCTTCCATTTCTATTTTTTGAAACAGCTTCAATAGAATAGGTATTATTTCTTCTTTAAATGTTTGATAGAATTCCCTTTGGGAAGCCATCTGGCCCTGGACTTTTGTTTTTTGGGAGGTTTTTGATTACTGCTTCAATTTCCTTGCGGGTTATTGGTCTATTCAGATTGTCTATTTCTTCCTGTTTCAGTCTTGAGAGAAGTCAAACTCTCTCTTTTTGCAGATGACATGACACTTTCTGTGGAAAACCCAAAAGACTCCACCCCCAAGTTAGAAGAACTCATATAGCAATTCAGCAACATGGTAGGATACAAAATCAATGCACAGAAATCAGTTGCATTTCTATACAATAACAATGTAACTGAAGAAAGAGAAATTAAGAAATTGATTCCATTTGCAATAACACCAAAAACCGTAAGATACCTAGGAATAAACCTAACCAAAGAGGTAAAGGATCTGTACTCTAGAAACTACAGAACACTTATCAAAGAAATGGAGGAAGACACAAAGAGATGGAAAAACATTCCATACTCATGGATTAGAAGAATAAACATTGTTAAAATGTCTATGCTGCCCAGAGCAATCTACACTTTCAATGCAATACCTATTAAGTACCATTGACATTTTTCACAGAGTTGGAACAAACAATCCTAAAATTTGTATGGAACCAGAATAGACCCCGAATCACCAGGGTAATGTTGAAGAAGAAAACCAAAGCTGGGGGCATCACAATGCCTGACTTCAAGCTATATTACAAGCTGTGATCAGCAAGATAGCATGGTATTGGCACAAAAACAGACACATAGATCAATGGAACAGAATAGATAACCAGAAGTGGACCCTCAATTTTTGATAAAGCAGGAAAGAACATCCAATGGAAAAAAGACAGTCTCTTCAATAAATGGTGCTGGGAAAATTGGACAGCCATATGCAGCAGAATGAAACTAGACCATTCTCTGACACCATACACAAAGATAAACTCAAAATAGATAAAAGATCTCAGTGTGAGACAGGAATCCATCAAAATCCTAGAGGAGAACATAGGCAGTAACCTCTTCGACATCAGCCACAGCAACTTCTTTCAAGACATGTTGCTAAAGGCAAGAGAAACAAAAGCAAAAATGAGCTATTGGGATTTCATCAAGATAAAAAGCTTCTGCACAACAAAGGAAACAGTCAACAAACCTAAGAGGCAACCCTTGGAATGGGAGAAGATATTTGCAAATGACATTTCAGATAAAGGGCTTGTATCCAAGATCTATAAAGAACTTATCAAACTCAATACCCAAAAAACAAATAATCCAGTCAATAAATGGTCAGAAGACATGAACAGACACTTCCCCAAAGAAGACATACAAATAGCCAACAGACACATGAAAAAATGCTCCATATCACTCAGCATCAGGGAACTACAAACCAAAACCACAGTGAGATATCACCTTACACCAGTTAGAATGGCAAAAATTAACAAGATCGGAAACAAGTGTTGGTGAGGATGTGGAGAAAGGGGAACTCTCTTACACTGTTGGTAGGAATGCAAGCTGGTATAGCCACTCTGGAAAACATATGGAGGTTCCTCAAAATGTTCAAAATAGAGCTACCCTATGACCCAGCAATTGCACTACTAGGTATTTATCCCAAAGATACAGATGTAGTGAAAAGAAGGGGCACCTGCACCCCAATGTTCTTAGCAGCAATGTCCACAATAGCCAAACTGTGGAAGGAGACAAGATGTCCTTCAACAGATGAATGGATAAAGAAGTGGTTCATATATACAATGGAATATTACTCAGCCATCAGAAAGAATGAATACCTACCATTTGCACTGACATGGATGGACATGACATGGATGGAACTGGAGGGGATTAGGCTAAGTGAAATAAGTCAAGCAGAGAAAGACAATTATCATATGGTTTCACTCATATGTAGAACATAAGGAATAGCGTGGAGGACCACAGAGGAAGGGAGAGAAAACTGAATGGGAAGAAATCAGAGAGGGAGACAAACCATGAGAGATTCTGGTCTCTGAGAGACCAGAATGAGAGATGTGATGAGCACTGTTATATGCAACTAATGAATCATTGAACCCTACATCAAAAACTAATGATGTACTATATGTTGGCTAACTGAACATTAAAAAAAAAAAAAGAAATAAACCAAGCCACATTGAAGTTAATATGCATTTGTAGCAATTATCCAACTAATTTGATTCAGTTGTTGTGATTCCAGAATTTATGCAACTGAATGTTACAGCCACGCTTAGGGTTCCTGGTATGCTCCTTGGACTGATTATGTTTTGTGCTGTGGTGTTAGTTTAAATTCTTGAGCCTTAATGGAAATACTGGAAATGTGACCTTACTTCCCAGAACCTTTCCCCCCATGTATTAGTTTCTCTTTCAAGTTTGTAGTGAGAAGTAGAGATAATAGATGTGAATCACTTAGAATAGTGTCTGGCGCATAATAGGAAGTTATTATTATTATTACTGATAATAGCACCGAAGATCCTGTTCTACCATAATAAGCAAAATCAGCTAGGTTTATAGCACAATTAGAACAATTATACAGCTCTTCTTCAACTTATGGGGCTATAGAGTTGTGTCCCAATAAAACCAAAAGTTGAAAATATTTTAAGTAAAAAATGCATTTAGTACACCTCACCTACCAAACACTATAGTTTAGTGTAAACTACCTTAAATGTGCTTAGAACACTTACATTAACCTACAGTTGGGCAAAATCATCACAAAGCCAATTTTATAATAAAGTGTTGACTTTCTCATGTAATTTGTTGAATATTGTACTGAAAGTGAAAACAGAATAGTTACGTAGGTAGAGAATGGTTGTAAGTGTATTGCTTGTTTACCTTTGTGATTACGTGGCCAACGGGAGGTGGCGGTTGCTGCTGCTACCCAGCATCACCAATAGTATGGTACTGCATATCGCTAGCCCAGAAAAAGATCAAAACTCAAAATTTGAAGCACAGTTTCTGCTGAATGCCTACCACTTTTACACCATTGTAAAGTTGAAAAATCATAAATTGATCCATCATAATTGGAGATTGTTTAGCTAGAAACTACTTTCCATGATCATTCCACAAGCATCACTTTCATTTTCCTTAAAATTCCCTAGGAGTTCTTAAACTATTTTAGAGTATTTACACTTCAAAATTTTCTGTAAAATTATGCAGTGATAATATAACATATTGACACTTCTTTTTTCAACATGATGGTGTCTTACATCTACTCAAATAAATTAATGCTATCTTTTTTAAAAGATTTTATTTATTTGACAAAGAGCGAGAGAGCATGCACATGCACAAGCAGAGGGGGCGGCAATCAGAGGGAGAAACAGGCAGAGAGAGAAGTAGGCAGAGGGAGAAGCAGGATCCCTGCTGAGCATGGGGCCCAATGTAGGGCTTGATCCCAGGACCCTGGGATCATGACCTGAGCCGAAGGCAGACACTTAACCAACTGAGCCACCCAGGTGCCCCAAATTAATGTTATCTTGATTAACACCTTTAGTAGAAGTGAATGTAGGAGCCAAAGAACAAGCCAATCCATAATGTCTTCATTAGCAAAATACTGTGTTTTGATGTCCCTTACTTTAACACACTTTGAGATGTGCCAGGGTTTTCCTCTTCCTTTTTGGTTGTGCATGGTCAGTTTTGACTTTATTCTGGCATTTTGTATACTAGAACTGTGTCACTAGACAGGTTTTTTTTTTTTTTTAAGATTTTATTTATTTATTTGACAGAGACAGACACAGAGAGAGAGGGAACACAAGCAGGGGGAGTGGAAGAGGGAGAAGCAGGCTCCCCGCAGAGCAGGGAGCCCAATGTGGGGCTCGATCCCAGGACCCTGAGATCATGACCTGAGCCGAAGGCAGACGCTCAACGACTGAGCCACCCAGGTGCCCCCAGGTATTTTTTTTAAATAGACTTTATTTTTTAAAAGCAGTTTTAGGTCTTCAGGTATCAGTCCTGAGCGAGATTTGATGCTATAGCTGCCCCCTTCCTCCATGTGACTTGGCACAACATGACCAGTAGAAATGGTTGCAAACTGCCAAGATTCACATCCTAGGGAGATGACACAACTGCAACAAAATAAAAGTTTTGCCCAGCTTTTGATGAAGTATTTATAAAGATGAAGTCAATTACACATTTCTTTTATATTAAGAATAAGAAAGCTATAACAACAACAAAAAGGATTACAAAAATATCAATGAATGTCATCTTTTTCTCTTTCTTCTAGCATTCAATGATGAAATATTGACAATGAACATTGCAATATTCTATAATTCCCTTATTTGGATACATTTCCAGAAATTGAATTTTGAAAATCGAAAGCACTTAACAAGATCTAGAAATGTTAATATTAAGGTATTGTATTAGCTCAAGCTTCCATAACAATTACCATAGACTGGGTGACTTAAAGCATATAAATTTATTTTACCACAATTCTGGAGGCTGGGAAGTCCAAGATCAAGGTGCAGACAGATTCAGTTCCTGGTGAGGGCTCTCTTCCTGGATTGTAGATGGCTGTCTTCTTGCTGTGGTCTCATATGACTGAAAGAGAGAAGGATCTCTATCTCTCTCCCTTTTTCCCCCCAGGACTACCAATCCTATCAGATTTGGGTTCCACACTTATAACCTCATTTAAACTTAGTTACCTCTCAAAAGCCCTGTCTCCAAATACGGTCACACTGAGGGTTAGAGTTCAATATATGAATTTTGGAGAGACACAATTAAGTCTACATCAGGTATGTTTTTAATATAAAAAATAGAGTAGGAAAGGAGGGCAAACAGGCAGGGAAGGGAGAATTTTTCAGGGTACAAAGAGGTAAATATTGTTTCAGTTTTTTAGTTATCAAAGTATGGGCTGCTCTTAAATTTATGGGCTCAAGATTTACTGTACAAACAACTATTAACTAAGAAACATTTTCTGGCAGGCTGTCCCACAGAAAGGTGTGAACTAGCATCCTTCTCACAAGTTTCCACAGAATTCTCAGCTAACTGGCATTGTTACAGCAACTTGAGTGCCAGTGGAAGCAGTCCTGGTCTTTATCATCGTCATGTGTCACTATGGCAACGGGAGCCTCTGGAAAGTAAAAGAAAAAATCTTAAACTGTCAACTGGAATCAAAGAGGTTTGTGAGGGAAAAAAGGTGGAGGCTGAAATGAACATGAAGCTAGAGCAAAGGCCAGAGCAAAGAGAAATGATTGTACAGACACCGAACAAAAAAGAGAGAAAGGAAACAATAAGCAAAACAGAGGGCAGAGACGTGGCTTGCGTAGGAAAGAGGAAGGCAGGGAGAAACATGTAAACATAAAATAGTGACAAAACATTTCCAGTGAGAAGGATTTATAATATTTATTGATTTGAATAGCTCAGAGATAAATAAAATAAACATAGGATGTTAGGGTCTATGTTGTTGGAACAATCCAGTATGCTATTGTTAATATTAAAGAAATATTTAGAATGAGGCCACAAGATAGTAGGAAAGGGCAAACCAATCTGTGGAGTACTCTTGGCATAGCATACTGTTGACTAGGAATTCTTATAATATTTCGTGTTCAGAGGTACCACATTTAAACGTGGATCTTCCTTTATTGGACAGTATGATTGCTTTAGACAAGGGCATGATGCCATTTGGCCCATTACAAATATATATTTCCTTAATATATATTAAAGGATCTTAATGGATTTTTTTGCAAGAGAATTAAGGTAATTACTCTAATACTATTAAAAAGTAAGTGGCATGTCATTTAGAATAAAACATTTTCACTTAATATTTTCTGTTTTATTAGTGGTCAGACAGATCAAAGTTTTTATGGCCCAATATTAATTTTTGTGAAGGGAAATGTATACTTTATTAAAAGGTGGCACTAAAATGTTGATACTTTTTTTAGAATTAAGAAATGATTTTGAAAATTAGAGATTGAAGAGGGGATGGAAACAGGCAGGGAAAGCAGTGATAGTTGCAGTCAAAAGAAATAAAACAAAAGAAAATTAACAAAGCTTGAGATTAAACCACAGAAATAAAACCAGCAATCTGGGTGCTTTGCAGAAATTTGGTCCCAAGGATTTTAATAGGATTTAATTTTTTCTATTTTTTTTTTTTTTTTTTAATTTTAATGGCAAGCATTTCTCTCAAGCACTATGTTTTAGGTATCATTTGCTAACTTGGCAAGGGCTTGTTTGTGGCCATTTCTCTTCTGCTCAGGGTAAATCAACTGGTTGACAGTAGGGATGAACAAACCTCTTTAAGATGGCCCAAATTTTCAGTGGCCAGAGTCTCCTGCTGACCTGCTCCCACCAGAAGTACAGACCAAGCCCCAACATACATCACAGGACAAATATCCATCTGATCTTTGGATCCATCCCAAAAACTTGGATACCAAAAACAATGATGCCTCTTTCTCCAAGTTCATAGTTTTCAAGCCATGGAAAGCTTTGTACTGGATAATCCTCACTCTTAAGGTTCTTTTTTCTTTTCAATAGTACAGCTATGTTTTAATTTTTTCCTATTTTTCTGCCAAAACACACAAAAAGCATCATTATTTATAAAATATGTCTAAATTTCAATAAAATATGTAAATAAAATGGCCAATTCTGAATGTTCTAGTTACTTGAAACATGAAACAAAAAAGTGAGGAAACATGCAAACAGAAGTCAATTTAGGGATTATACCTTTTAAAAAGTAAACTTTTTTTGAAGTATAATATATAAACAAAAAAGTGCCTAAAAATTATAAATGTGTTGCTTGCTGCATTATCTTGTAATGAACACACCACTTTAATCATCATCAAAATCATGATATGAAGCATTATATCTTTTCCATGGTTTTCTGATAGTGTAAGAAAAGAGCTTTGACATATTTTGCAACCACATCCATTTACATTGTAAGATAGATAAGCAAAACAAAAATATTCCATTGCAAGGCTAAGAATTTTTGTACCATGTGCAAAGAGAGACCCCTGCTGGAACAATTTCTTTCTTTCTTTTTTTTTTTTTTTTTTTAAGAGAATGTCTAAACTAACCCACCGAAACTATAGAGAAAAACAAATAGTTATGACTTTACTGGCTTTAAGATAATACTTCTGAATGCATTTTATTCTAAGAAATAGAAAATGTTTAACCTCTACCACAGAAACGTTTCTACAGTAAGGGACATTTTGGGGTTTTCCTTGATATTTACCTCTTTGATTTTCTTTTGATCTCCAAGCTTGGGAAAAAATAGGGCCTTGAGATCCCTATTTCTTTGCTCCCTGCTGAGCTGATCTCTCCATATACCAAGGGTGCTCCTGGAGTCCTGAACTCTATGGGGTGCATGGCCACTCCTCAAGTTCTCTTTCGCACTATGACCTAGTTTTAAGATGTACTATCTGTGGAGGTGGCAGTTGATTCTAAAGCATAAACCATAGTTTCATAGTCGGATGGATGCATATCACTTATACTTTACCAACTAATTTAATTTATTCCAAGTTAGGTACTATGTACTTGCTCTTTTTTTTTTTTTTTTTTTTTTTTT